>NC_143573.1:78232500-78385000 GCF_054136105.1 Typopeltis vanoorti | reverse complement strand
ACATTTGATCCAGTGAGTTTTCCCATTTTTTCATCCCATCTCAAAAGTAGGATTTGTCAAATTGTGCAAAATAGTCATTGACAGCCTTGATGACATCCTCGTTCCAAGAAAAGTATTTTCTACCCAGCCAAATTTTTAAGTTTGGGAACAAGAAGTCACACAGAGCCAAGTCCGAAGAATACGGTGAATGTGGAACCAATTCGAACCTCAATTCGTGCAATTTTGCCATTGTGATGGCCAATGTGTTGGATGGTGCATTGTCTTGATAAAAGAACTGAAGAAAAAACGGCCAATCTTGGCAGTTTTTTTTTTCATTTCTTCTTTTAAACAGTCCAACAATGATGCATTAATAGACTTCTGTTATTGTCTTCAGTGGCACACCCATGATTTAATCTCTTGGGGGGGGGGGGGCAAATTGAATCATCATCATCATCATCAAATTCCTGCCATGTACCCTCAAGGGGTGTACAGGATATGACAGTACTACATGAAAAAATTACATCATTACTAACTTCCTATCTACAATTTTCCTCCAAATCAGTCTGTTACTTGTCAAGACTCCAACATTATCAGATCTTATATTTCTATCGTCTAAGGCACTTTGTACCGTATCAATCCACCTATATCTTGGTCTTCCTCTGGGTCGTTTTCTTGCCAACCTGGCAGAGAACACTTGTTTCGCTAATCTTTCCTCTCCCATTCTATTTAAGTGACCATACCATCTGAGATTAGCTCTGCTAACGCATTCCTGGATGCTGACAATGTCAAGTTCTTTCCTAATATCCTCATTTTTAATATGATATTGCCATTGATGCCATCTGTTCATGCCTCTAATCTTTCTCAGGACTCTCATATCTGCGGTCTCTAGTCTTTGGTCAAGTGTTTTACTTCTGACCCAGCTCTCAGATCCATAAGTTAAAATTGGTTTGAACACAGTCTTGTATACAGCTAATTTAGTGTTCCGACTAATTTCTTTCTTACTCCATATGAATTTATTCAATTGACTTCCCACGATACCAGCTTTGCTGATTCTGTTGTCTATTTCTATATTTAGTTTACCATCTTCAGTAAAAATTGTGCCTAAGTAGCTGAAATGTTTTACTTGTTCCACAGGTTCTCCATTCACAACACAGTTGACATTTTCAATGATTCTGCCTATTTTCATTGTCTTTGTCTTTTTATTGCTGACCTTCATACCATATCTATTACAACAGCTATTCAATTTAGTTAGAGAATCTTGCAGACTTGTAGCGGATTTATTTAGAAGTATAACATCATCCGCATAAAGCAAAGAGCTGACATTAACATCTCCAATTTTGATAGCAGGTTTAATACCACATTCCTTCATAATGTGATCCATATAGATAATGAATAACAGAGGGGATAATGTACATCCTTGTCTCACACCAGATTTAACATTAAACCATCTTCCTGTACTTCCTTCAATTCTAACTGCTGACTCACAACTCAAATAAAGACTAAGTATTGCTTGATATAATGCCCCATTGACACCATATAACTGCAGCGTATTGAATAGCTTCTCTCTTGGCACCTTGTCATATGCCTTTTCCAAATCGACAAAACTTAAATACAGATCTTTGTTATATTCCCATGCTTTCTCGACTATTTGTCGTAAAGTGAAGATCTGATCCTGACAGCCTCTATTTGGCCTGAATCCAGCTTGTTCTTCACCAAGCTTTTCTTCCACAATTCTTCTCAACCGTTTCTCAAGTATACTTGCATAGATCTTGCCAGGAACACTCAGTAGGGAAATACCTCTGTAATTCTCACATTCAGTTTTATTTCCCTTTTTATATATGGGTACTATGAGAGCTCTACTCCAATCATCGGGAATTCGTCCCTCTGTCCAGGCTTTCTGAACTATGCAGTGCAGCCACTGTAAGACTCTTATACCACCATACTTCAGCATTTCTGGTCGAATATCATCTACTCCTGCTGCCTTTCCACATTTCAAGCCTTTGATGGCTTTTTCTACTTCAAGTATGGATATGTATTTCTGACTGCATGCCTGGTCAGTGTTTTTTATCACTGTGCTGTCATCACTGCTTGTTTCATTTAGCAGTTTTTCAAAGTAATTACTCCATACTTCAAGGATATCTTTTTCTCCTGTTTTCATTTCACCTTTATCATCTCTAATTCCTTTTACAGCACTCTTTCCTCCATTCCTAAGCTTCTTCAACAACCTCCAGAATATTTTGCCACCTTCTTGATATTTATTTTCTATATTCTTGCCAAAGTCCTCCCATGACTTTTGTTTAGCTAGTTTTACACACTGTTTAGCTTTCTTACATTTGTCTCTGTATTCTGTAAGAGTAAAAGTTGACTTATTTGCCAGGAACTTTTGATATGCTTTCTTCTTTTCCTTCACTGCCTCTTTAACTTCCTGTGTCCACCAGGGAGTTCTGATTTTTTTATCTTTGCACACAACCTCACCACATGCCTCTCTGGCAGAATCAATCAATGTTTCCTTCAGAGTTTGCCACTGAATCTCCAAGGTTTGATTCCTGTTCTCAAACTCTTTCATTTTCTTTTCAATAATATTTCTGTATTTTAGTCTACAGTTTACATCTGAGAGCTGCTCAACTTTTGTTCGCTTTAAAACTTTCCTACATGTTATTCTTTTCAATATGAAATTCAATTTTATCCTGCTCAAGACTAAATAGTGATCACTTCCAATTTCAAATCCTCTGTACACTCTGGTGTCCTGCACTAGGGAGAAAACATCACTATCAACAATAACATAGTCAATGAGACTTTTCTTATTCCTAGCCTCTTCTCTCCATGTGAATTTGTGCACATTTTTATGTTGGAACATGGTGTTAGTAATAACCAGTCCATGTCCTGAGCAGAAATCCAACAGATATTTGCCATTATTATTAGCTTTGCTCTTTTCTCCAAATTTTCCCAAAATATTTTTGTATGTCTCACAATCATTTCCTACTATTTAGATCCCCAACAAGGACCAACTTTTCCTTTTTCATTGTGTCAGTTGCTTTTTCTAAAGCCTCAAAAAATTCCTCCACTTCTACCTTAGTAGAACCTTCTGTGGGACCATAGGCACAAATAAGTCTCATTGTCCAGTTCCCCATTCTCACATTTGCCCACATTACTCTACTTGAGACTGACTGCCATTCAAGAAGATTAGCCTCGTATTTTGTGTTGAATACTATGGCTACTCCTTCTTTTCCTTGATTGTTATTGCCTGAATATAACATTTTGTATTTATTGCTCAGAAAGATCTCACCAGTTTTGGTCTTTTTTGTTTCAGTCACCCCTATTATGTCGATCTGGTACTTATCTAATTCCTCAGCTAGCTCCATTTCTTTGCCATTCAGGCTTCTTACGTTGATAGTACCGATCTTTAACTCTGGTGATGTTGAGTTGGGGTTTGTTTTCAGATTTGTTCCAGTAGCTGACTTTTCGCTGTTCGCCCTGGTTCCCTGGCAAAAACAACGGGGGCCTTGTTTAACCGGGCGACGCCCCAGCCGGCATGAAATTTTGTCATGTTGTACCATCATTTTTTATTTTGGTTTAACCAATAAGAATACAATTTGGTCGGCTAAATCCCAAATTGCCAGCCCATCCTCGTTCGTTCAGTATCAAAGTAGATACCCAACAGGGTGCACCACGAGAAGGTGAGGATTGGACATTAGGTCAGAAGCCCTGGTCGGTTCTCTGCATTCCTTTAAAGGCTATGTGGAGGTCTCCTCTCAGTTATACAGCTTTGACCCTTAAGCACCCCGGCAAATTGAATGGATAAAAATATTTTTAATACAATGAATTTGCATTAAGAAGAGAAAAAAATATATTTCAAAATGTTGTGGTGCCGAGTGAAATGTTCATGAAGTTGAGTCAATATTTACAATAAATGGAATGAAATAGTTCTCCTGAAATACTCTTCTACAGAATCAGCTGGAACATTGGACCATAGTGTTTGTTTTGATGAAGTCCTTGGCTTTTTAATGTCAATATGAAAATTATTGGTCAAACTTTGTCACCAACTGGTGGTAAAACAATCTCATTCTTGGTTAAGAATGAGATTGTTTTACCACCAGTTGGTGACAGTGATCATGCATTACTGTGCTGAGAAGTAGCTAACTATATGGATTTTCCAGTTAGGACAAGTTACATGCTGAACCATAAAGCTCGAAATTATGACCAACTCAGGTGATAATACCTTCTATATCCAGCTTGTCAACATCTTTCTTTATTGAAGATGAAGCATGCTCCGGACGCCCCACTGAGGTCACTATGAAGGAAATGATCGACAAAATCCTTTGAGATATTTTGCCTACTTTTGCAATATTATTATTATTATTATTATTATGATGTAACACCTCCAGGGAGCCGAAAGACTCATCGAGGGAGGGCATTTACTCTACAACTCTGTCTGCACTACTGAAATCCACCAACTACAATGAACCTCAACAATCATCATCGTCACCACAAGTATTTTCACAGACAATCACAAGCATCCATTCCCATGGCAGGATTCGAACATGCAATCTTTTGCCTGGAGAGCAGATATGCTGACCACTTGGCCAACCAGGTTGGCAATATCTACTCTGAATTTCAACTCTCTGTCCTCCGTTACCTCTAAATCCCTAACTTCACCAGTTTCTTGCAGTGTGGTTCTAACTATGCAACAACTAATCAATTATTTCATCCTAAAGTTCACAGTCCTGCACTTTCACACATCTAATTCACAGACATTATCCTTTGCCTAAATTACCAGTCTGTTTAGATCATGTTTCAGTATCTCTGTATCATCATTATTAAATATTATATCACAGCATTATTTCACCCTAAAAAGTGCACAGCTGCACTTTTACCCAATTCACAGCCATTATCCTTTGCCCAAACTACCAGTCTATTTAGATCATCTTTCAGTATCTCTGTATTATCATTCTTAAATAGTGCACCCCTCATTTTGGCATCAATCATTGGAAACAGCAGGAGCTGCTTCTTAAAGAATCAGCAGCTCCATCTACTGCTGAATAGCCCCCCCCCTTTTTTTTTTTAACTTACCCCCTTTTCTTTCTTTAGATATGTCCACTATTTTCATGTCAAACCCTTGTAAATCTCTCCTCCTGTGTTCTTTGGTGATTTTTCCTTCTCTTGGCATCCACTCAGTGCTTATTATCTGTCTTTCATCTGTTAATCTGCCAATATGGCTAGTCCATCTAAATTCACGTATTCTACGATACTTCATAGTATCCTATACTCTTGTCATCTTTCTAATTCGATTATTTCTAATTCTTTTCCTTTTTGTTATATGAATATTCTTCTCTCTTTGGACCATATGCAATGTGGCTTCTACCCATGAAAGGTTTATGTAAACATATAGGACATTCTTAACTATGGATGGACTAAGGATTTTTTTAAAAATTAATTTTATATATATTTTATTTATTTTATTTTTTGCATAGTCTTGGAAACCTTGGTTTAGAGACCAACCATTTAACTTTTACAAGCCACTTAAGTCCTCCAGTAAGCAGGATGGTGGTCTCACACTGGGTGATGAAAGTCATCTCTTGCCTAAAGACGATTACAAGCATCGATACCTGCAGCTTGTTGGTTGGAGAGTGGATATGCTGACCACTTGGCCAACCAGGGAGTGGCATTGTCCATGTCTCATTTCCATAGGTAGATACCATAATAATGCACCTGTTAAATAGCTTCCCTTCTTTTAAATATATGGGTAAATCTGCTAAGAGATAATCCTTATACATTCACAATGGTTTATTTTGTAGCGTGACTCTTCTGTATATTTCTTTATCTTGGTTTTCCTTAATGCTAACTATAATTATCTGAGATAGATTTTGTCATCTACAATTCGACAGGATTATTTGTTAATTTTAATTTGGTCAATTTGGTCTGAATTTTTCTTCAGTTTTTTTTTTTTTTTTTCCCTTACCCCTAAATCTTTTTTTCTTGCTTTCTTTGTCAAGATCATTTAGCATTTCTTGAGTTTTTATTTTTTGCTAACAGAGCATTTTCATCTGCAACATGTAAATCAGTTTAATTGCTTCCAGTGATGTTAATTCTATTGTTTCCAATGAGACATTCCAAAAAGCTTGTTCTAATGTGGCAGAAAACCATTGGGTGGTGTTGGATGTTAGCTTGCTCATCTCCCATTGCTGAATTCCTTTCTCTGATGTTCTAACTGTATACTAGCTGTTGATTTCTGATATATAGTTTTTAATAATTTGATATACTTTGCCAGAATGGCTTGTTTTATTTTTTTGTAGAAAGTTTGGATAACTTTACCTTGATTACCTTGATGGACCTGTGATTTCAGTCAGGATTTTTCCATGTCTGTAGGTCGTAAAGAGTCCAGCTATTCCTGCCTTGGATCTTTCTTCTCCATTTTCTTCCAACTTTCTTAATCATTGGGTCTTCCCACCTTAAAGCTGGTTTTCCAAGTTTCCTTTTGGTATCTCTCAGATACCAACAGATGGACTCTGACTGTCTATCTGTTGTCTCTCATTCTGGTGAGATGTCCTGCTCATCTTCTTTTGCTGTTGTAGATTGCTTTTATTATATCCATGAGTCCAGACTTCTTCCTGATTTCTGTGCATCTTATTTGGTCTATTCTGTTTATATATCACATTCTTTCTATTGCACGCTGAGTTGTTATTAAGCTTTGTTCTTCTTTTAAAGTTGTGTTCCATGTTTCACTGCCATAAGTTAATGCTGGTAAGATGTCATCATCAAATTCCTGCCATGTACCCACAAGGGGTGTACAGGATATGATAGTACTACATGAAAAAATTATATCATTACTAACTTCCTATCTACAATTTTCCTCCAAATAAGTCTGTTACTTGTCAAGACTCCAACATTATCAGATCTTATATTTCTATCGTCTAAGGCACTTTGTACCATATCAATCCACCTATATCATGGTCTTCCTCTGGGTCGTTTTGCTGCCAACCTGGCAGAGAACACTTGTTTTGTAATCTTTCCTCGCCCATTCTGTTTAGGTGACCATACCACCTGAGATTAGCTCTGCTAACGCATTTGTGGATACTGACAATGTCAAGTTCTTTCCTAATATCCTCATTTTTAATATGATATTGCCATTGATGCCATCTGTTCACGCCTCTAATCTTTCTCAGGACTCTCATATCTGTGGCCTCTAGTCTTTGGTCAAGTGTTTTACTTCTGACCTAGCTCTCAGATCCGTAAGTTAAAACTGGTTTGAACACTGTCTTGTATACAGCTAATTTAGTGTTCCGACTAATTTCTCTCTTATTCCATATGAATTTATTCAATTGACTTCCTACTATACCAGCTTTATTGATTCTGTTGTCGATTTCCATATTTAATTTACCATCTTCACAAAAAATCGTGCCTAAGTAGCTGAAATGTTTTACTTGTTCCACAAGTTCTTCGTTCACAACACAGTTGACATTTTCAATGATTCTGCCAATTTTCATTGTCTTTGTCTTTTTATTGCTGACCTTCATACTATATTTATTACAACAGCTATTCAATTTAGTCAGAGAATCTTGGAGACTTATAGCGGATTTATTTAGAAAGTATAACATCATCTGCATAAAGCAAAGAGCTGACATTAACATCTCCAATTTTGATATCATGTTTAATACCACTTTCCTTCATAATGTGATCCATATAGATAATGAATAACAGAGGGGATAACGTACATCCTTGTCTCACACCAGATTTAACATTAAACCATCTTCCTGTACTTCCTTCAATTCTAACTGCTGACTTACAACTCAAATAAAGACTGAGTATTGCTTAATATAATGCCCCATTGACACCATATAACTGCAGTGTATTGAATAGCTTCTATCTTGGCACCTTATCATATGCCTTTTCCAAATCGACAAAACCCAAATAGAGATCTTTGTTATATTCCCAAGCTGGCATGAAATTTTGTCATGTTGTACCATCATTTTTTATTTTGGTTTAACCAATAAGAATACAATTTGGTCGGCTAAATCGCAAATTGCCAGCCCATCCTCGTTCGTTCAGTATCCAAGTAGATACCCAACAGGGTGCACCACGAGAAGGTGAGGATTGGACATTAGGTCAGAAGCCATGGTCGGTTCTCTGCATTCCTTTAAAGGCTATGTGGAGGTCTCCTCTCAGTTATATGGACTCTTATTTCTATATCTATCTTTTGGTTGGTAATTGTTGATTTTATTTTGTTGAAGGCTATCCAAGCAGCTCTTTTTCTCCTTGCTATTTCATTTGTTATATCATTATTCATTTTTATGGACTGGCTGAGGTCGATGTATTCTTCAACTTTTTCAGTGGTGTGAGAATCTAGAGTGATTGTACAGTATTTGTTTTTCATCCATCTTGTTTTGTCCGGGTGTATTTCCAATCCAATTTTTTGACAGTTTTGGCTTATGTTATTCAGCATTGATTGTAAGAGTTTGGGTGAGTGAGATATTAATACCACATCATTGGCAAATAATAGGATATTTAACATTTCACCATCAATGTTTATTCCATCTTTCATGTCAATTTTTCGAATGATGCTGTTCAGAATAGATGTGAAGAGATTAGGTGGTAAGACATCACCTTGATGTACTCCTCTACTTAAGCTAATTTTAATCAGGTGATTGAAAAGGGTGATATTTGTTGTGCCTTCTTTGTAGATATCTTTTATGAGTTAGATGTATGCTTTTTCTACACCTTGTTCTATTAAAGCTTGGAATACTGCGTTATGCTCAACAGCGTCAGATGCCTTTTTAAAATATGTAAAAAGAAGACAAAGTGGAATCTGGTATTCTCTGCATCTTTCTGTTAGCTGAGTAATAGTTTAAATGTGATGATCTATTGTTAAAAAGCCTTTTTTGAAACCAGCCTGTTCTTTGCAGCTTTTTCGTTGATGGAGGTTTGTATTCGTTTTAGGATGACTCTGGCGAATATTTTATATGTGTGTGCTAATAGACAGATGGGTTTGTAGTTACTGATGTCGTCTTTATTATCTTTTTTATGCAGAAAAATTTATTCTGAGTTAAATTGAACTTTCCAAGAAAATATATTCTTGTTTAATCCTTTATCCAATCCTTTGTAAGCAAACAAAGTTTGTGTATGAAGTATTTACACTACTAGGCTACTTTTATATAGAGGCTAATGATTTCACATTAATTATCTTAGTATTCCATAATGCAAATTAGCTCTAATCCAGAGTACTTAATAATAAGGTGTGTGACACCTTTTTGCTACTTGTATATAGAAATTATAGGACTTTTGCATTGTTTCAAACTTGGTATCTCCTCTGGGTCCAGCTCCACTGATGAGACCTCATTGAAGATTAGAACTGGTGTGGAGGCTAATAATTTCACATTAGTTGCCTTAGTATCCCATAATACAAAGTGCACATTCTTTCAGGTGTGTACATTGTTATGCATTATGGGAACAGCTATGTGCCTCCCATAATGATGAGACCTCAATAAAGCTCAGAACCGTCTGGATAGTGGCACTACTCTTAATGCATAGCTTTATACACACCCAACAGGATGTGTGCCTTGCATTATGCGAAAATAAGGCAGTTAATGTGAAGTCATTATCCTCCATATACAAGTAACTTAGTTATGAAGATACTTCACAAGCAAACTTTGTTTGCTTACACTTGGATAAAAGATGAAACAGAAATATAATTTCTTGGCAAATTTAAATTAGCTTGTTGTGTGAAGCCATGTATTATTTCTAATTGATATAAAGAGTCAAAGGCTTTCTCAAAATATACAGAACTAAATATGCTTATTCAAAGCTTGTGAAGTAACTTGAAAGAGATCCATGGTTTCTAGAGCAGAATGTCCAGACTATAAAATATAAACAAGCATACAATATATATATATATACAGGGTGTTCGGGATAAATTTGACATATTTATAATTAATTATATTTTTCCGTAAGTTACATGTATTAACACACACTTCTCTTCATTTAAAATTTTGACCCTTCTTCATTCATATACAAGATGTCAGAAAGGATGGATAGCTGGAACCCACCTGAATCATGGAAGAGAATAACTTGTATCATGATGATTCGTGCCCGCCATCAAAATAAGGATATTACGACTGCTGCCCAATGCTCCCTGAATACAGTAAAAACAATCAGGCATGAACTAGAGACTTGCAATGGTGACTACGAGGATGTAGCAAGAAGAAAGATCCCTAGCAGACGATCTGATTGCGTTCGTACAGCAGAATTCCTCGCAAATCTGCAGGAACAGGTGTTGAAGAACCTTGGCATTGGAATTCGGGCTTTGTTCGTGGAGTTGCTAACTGTAGTCAAGCCCTGGATAACAAGGGTAGCCAATGGTAGGCCGTATGTATGGCAGCAGGATTCGGCCCCTTGCCACACCTCTGGGAAAAGTCAAAAATGGTTGTCTGAAAATTTCTACGACTTCACCAGTCCAAATGTTTGGCCTCCAAACTCCCCAGACCTTAACCCCATGGATTATTTTGTATGGGGCACAGTTGAAAAAGACACCAATCGCACTTCCAGTAATACAAAAGCCCAGTTAATGGATAAAATTAAAACAGTTTTTGCGGCCCTTCCCAGGGAGACTGTAGCATCAGCTTGTTCGAGGTTCCGAAGCAGAATTGAAGCTGTGATCGATGCTAATGGTGGTTATTTTGAGTAAATCTTGTTGATAGTATTGTAATTAACTCTGCCTGTAATGTTTTTTTGTCAATTCATTAAATTTAATAGATACAAAGAAGATTTTCTTTTTCCTTACGAAACTGTCAAATTTATCCCGAACACCCTGTATATATATAAAATTAATAAAAATAGGAAAAAAATTATAGCATAGGCACCCATAGCATGAGTGTACTGTTGATTTACAAGAAACCTTTCATGGACTTCATATTAAATGAAGGAAGATGTTCATTTACTTTTTTGGGAAATAATTTGGATATGATTAAATTTATTGTGAAGGCTGCATGACTGTATTATCTAAACATTTTCTCATTATATAAAAAATATGGATATAAAAATTTCAAATGATTATGATAAGCTGATTGGCCTGTGTTCATCTACAGGCCAACGATCTCTGCTATCCTTTTTATATAATAAGATACTCATTGATTTATGCTGTTGCTGTGGAATTTCTTCTTTGTGTTTAAGTATTATTGAACATATCCAATATGGCCATATAAAACTGAACCTCTTGATTTTATGTGTCCTGCTAATGCATTAGAAAAAACCACAGATTGATTACAAACTCACAAGTTACAGGAAATGCTGGTTGATTAAAAAAAAAAAAAGAAGTCATATTTGAAAAAGCGGATTCTGACAAGTATGTCGATCCGAAACATGACAGAATTTTTTACGCAATATCAGTTAATATTGGGAATTTTTCATGTGCATACTTCCAAATGACTTCATTGTTTATTGATTTTAAATGGAAACTATTCTGAATGTTTATTATCTCAAGTTCTACTTCAGCTTGGTTTATATCAAACAGCCCACTAATTTTATTTGAAATTTCTGTGATGTTCAAGTTTTCTTGAAATGGATTATTGATAAAAGATAGAATCATTTCAGTTTTATTAAAATCTTTAAATCTTGAATTTATTTCTTCCTCAACTAAATCTATTTCACGAATAAATTCTTTTAAATCATAGCGAAGCATTTCTTGATTTTGTTCAAAAACTTTTAATAAATATGAGAGATGTGTAAATTTGCGGTCATTTATATTTTTCTTCAGCTTCAGGAAACCTTTCTCTGGCAATTGGAACACTTCCTTTCGGCAATTTGAAATCTTGTCTGTGGCCTAGAAGAATCTCTCTCTAGTGAAATCTCGAACCGAGAAGTTCCTTTCTGAAAGCGGGAAACTCCTCTCTCAAGCAACATGGATCCAGGCAGTCTCTCTGACGGTGACTCTAGACTGGGCGGCCTCCTCTTTGACAGCAATTCTGGAACTGGGACCCTTTCTGCTTGCTTCAGTCCCTTTTTATTAGGCCTCCTCTGAGACCTCGCATGAAGTTTGGTAACCCTCAAAGAATCAGTATGAGTCTTTCATCTTAAGTTTCAAGTTCAGCATGCCTTTCTCCTCCTTTCTCCACCAACTTAAAATCTTTTGATTGTAAGTTGCTGGCCATCAGAAAGTTGTTTGAACTCTTTCTGACTGACTTCAGAGATGTTTGCACTTTGAGCCTGCAAGCCTTTCTCATACAAACATGTTTCAATAACAATCTTTCTAATGCCGCCATGTTCAGCTTCGGCGACAAAAACATTGGCTTTGTTTTTAACATTCTAACATATTCTTATTAAAGCAGTATATACAGTTAGCTTCAAAAGAGTTATTTACAAAAACATCTAATACAAACTATACCGAGACAAACAAAGTTTATTTTTTTACAATATTCACATGGGACTTAACCTAAGTAAAAAATCAATGTAATCTGCTATGGAATATTTAAGCTAGAATCGAGTTTTTACACTTTGCTTATAATCGCATTCAATCAGCTCGCTGTTTGACTTCCACTGATCCAAATTAATTAATTTACCTTGACTTATAAGAAATTTACTGAATTGACAATTTTAACAAAAAATAAATAAACAGTAGCAATACACTTAAATCGAATTAAAAATAATACAAGATAATAATAAGTAAAATATTATGTTTTCAGTTTTAATTAAATTTGTAAGGAAGGAGGAATACACAAGAGAGCGACCAAAAATCGCTCTGCGATCGACAGGTTGAACACCCTGCTATATAACATATAGCATAGTTAAGGAGAAATTTATGTATGATGATTCAGTAATCAGAGAGTGCTTAACAAAAGTGTGACAAACTCTTGTTTCCTCACGTGCAAAAATTCACGATATTATCCATGCCATCCAGATGCAAAAAAAAGGTAAGTCGAAGTAACGATTGTCTTGGTTGGTACAAATGATTTGAGGTGCAAGAAGTATTCTGTGAGGGAGGATGCAAAGGAGTTGTTAGAAGAGGTGAAAAGGTGAAGATTGTAAGTCTCCTACCACACTATGATAGAGGCGAAAGGAGGAAGGATGTTTGTAGCCAGCGAGTCTCTATGCAGATTGTGCAGAAGGTATGATGTAGGATTTATTGATCTGTGATCTGTGTTTGATGGAAAGAAGGATTTGTAAAATTCTGAGGAATCTTAAATGGTTTTGGTGTTAGTTGTTTGGAGCGAACTTGTTCGCCTAGCATGCTGAAGCACAAATTCAGAAATTTGGGTGGAAGCAAGTGAGTTTGTGTGAAAAGCACCCACGAGGTGAGTGAGTGTGAGAATGACCAAGAGTGGAATCTAGTCTCTCAAGCAAAAATATTGAATAGGGTAGTCAATTCAAGAAGTAAAGATGGGGGGGACTAAAGGGATGCTGCAGTTTCTATATACTAATGCCAGAAGTATCAGGAACACAAGGGAGTACTTTTTGGCATTGGTTAGTGCAACCTCACCAAAAGTTATAAGCATTAGTGAGACTTGGCTAACAGCAGATAATGTAGTTTAAAGGGATTAAATGTGAAGGGTTTAGTATTTTCAGGGAAGATAGTATGGGGCAGGGAGGGAGGAGTACTGCTGATGATAGAAGATGAATTGCAGCCATAAAGAATAGGAAACAGTCACGATAGTGGCTGTTCATTTGAAAAAGTCTGGTGTGAAATTAAGGCCAGTAAGGCAAAATATACAAAATATTCATTGTTGCTATAAGCCAGGGAGTTCACAGATGATCTGGAAGACATGAATTGCCAAATTAGCACAATGAGTACAAGTCGAGTGATCATTATGGGGAACTTCAACTATGGAGATATAAATGGGAAGAAAGAAAGATCTCATGGAAGGAAGGAAATGGAACTTATACACCTACTAAGAGTTACTTGAGGCTGCATTTAATGGAGTGGGACTAAGAGTGTGAAAGTATTGTACCTGGTCATAGGATCAGAACAGCTATACATAACCGTGACCACATTGCTTCCAATTCATGAAAGTGACCAAGTGGCCTTGACTTCGGAGATTGTACAACATGAAGAATATTCTGTCAAGAAGGGGTATATGTGGAACTAAAAGGCAGGTGATTATAACAAGCTTAGGAAAACACGTAAAATCTATGCCATGGCATAAACACTGGAAGGTAAGGACGCTAGTAGTGCATAGGATATAGTTAAGGTTCATTTCATCTATAGGAAACAGTATTAAATTATATACCTAGGGTAAGGAGAGTTAATTAGGTAGGAATTAGATGGATCAGTAATATTATTAAGCACAAGCAGAAGAAGAAAATGCCATGGAGGGTATATAAAGAGAAAGGTGACCAGCTTGGCAAGGAAGGCAAAATCAGATTATGAAAAGAATCTAGCCAACCAAGCAAAAGAAACTCCCAGAGAGTTCTTTCGTTATATGGCAAGCAAGAGGAAGAATGACTGTGGAAAATTAACCTTAATGCATGATGATGGTCACAAGTAGACAGATAAAATAGTTGAGTTACTGAGTGACCACTTTGCAAGAGTATATCATCCTACTGAGATTACTGCTTTTACCTATGTGACCAACACTTATGTGGGAACCAGGGGTGCACCAGTAGTGTCTGGCGCCTGCGTGCAAAACTTCAGTTGGCACCCCTATATCCAGCAGCATGCCAGTAGTGTCCGGCGCCTGTGTGCTAAACTTTAGTTGGTGCCCCCCCCCCCCAATAAAAAAATCACTTAAAAAAACGTTTTCTTTTAATATTTCCTCCTCTTTGGTGCCTTTACGATTCTGGCACCTGTGTGCATTGCACACATTGCACATATGGCCAGCGTGCCCATGGTGGGAATAGAGGTGGGTGAATTCGAGGTTCTTAAGATATTGCAGAATCTTAATGTAAATACAGCTGTGGGATTAAATGGGATATCAGCTAGGGTTTTGCAAGAATGTGCAAGGGAACTGGCGATGACTTTGAACTGAGACTTAAATTAAAGAGCCTGGTCAAAGTCATCGCCAGTTCCCTTGCACATTCTTGCAAAACCCTAGCTGGTATCCCATTTAATCCTTAATCCCACAGCTGTATTTACATTAAGATTCTGCAATATCTTAAGAACCTCGAATTCATCCACCTCTGTTGTGGTAGAGCTCCAAGGGAGTGGAAAGAGGGCAAAATAATTCCTTTGCGTAGGAAGGTTCTAAAAATTATAGACCAATCAGTATATCAGACGTGGTGGTAAAAGTACTAGAAAAATTGGTCAGAAAGAGAATTCAAGAATGGGTAGATAAAAATATGATACTGTATAATGGCTTTGTGAATGGTTGGTCATGCCTTATTAATTTATTAACTTTTTTATGATAGAGTAACAGCTGAGTTGGATAAAGGAAATGGCTACACAGTGATTTTGCTGGATTTTGCAAAGGCATTTGACAGAGTACTTGGAACTCGGTTATGCAAATTAGAACAAATGGGGGATGGATATAACACTGGTTAAGTGAATAAGAGGATGACTGCTGGACATATCAAAAATTCGTATATGGATTGGTACACAGAATCGAGTTTTCATCTCGATTCTGTGGGCAGAATCAAGATGAAAACAGGTGACTAGTGGTGTGCTGAAAGGTTCAGTGCTGGGACTATTGCTGTTATAATTTGTATATAAATGATATAGGAAATAACCTAAAAGGAAATATTCAGTTGTTTGCTGATGATGCAAAATTAGGTAGAGTAACAATTAATCAAGTGATGTGGAGATTTAAAGAGGCTGTCATTGTGGGCAAAATGTAATGGGTGTCAGTTTAATGTGGAGAAATGTAAAGTTATTCGTTTTGGAATTTATAGATCACAAGCTGTGTATTATATTGATGGCACTGTATTCCTGGAAATAGATGCTAGAGATTTAGGGATCATGGTAGACAGAGTTAAACTTAGAGGACATGTTGCTAAGGTAGCCCTTAAGATTACTTGGCTATTGAAGAACACATTAACAAGTAGAAATAAGGACATTGTTATTCCTCTTTATAAGGGCTTGATATGCCCACATCTGGATTGCTGTGCTGAAGTCTGGTCCTCTGGGTTGCTTTGGGATGAGGAAATAGTGGGGAAAATTCAGAGGCAAGTGACCTGGAATATTTTATATGTGAGGATAGATTGAGGGTGTGTGGGTTGCAGAAGTTGGTTGATAGGAGAAAAAGAGGGGATATGATAGAAACATTTAAGTTGCTTAAAGGGATATGTTTTTTCACAGTTATTTTGGTCAGATAGGATGATCAGTTGAAAAACTTATTTCAGAACATCAGAGAAAACAATATTAAGCTTATCAAACCTTAGAAATTAGACATGGTTCAACATGGAATTGACAACACTAACAGGATGAGAATTAATTCAGTGGTTTTATAGGATAAATGTAGGGGAAATGTTTCAGCACTTGGCTAGAGCAGACCAGAACATGGCCTCATCCCTCAAAGTTGAATAAAGTTGTGGTTAGTAGGGGTGTGAGGACTAGATTTTTTGCTTGGAAAATTGTGAATGAGTGGAATGGGTGCTAGAGTCAGTTGTGAGTGCTTTGTATGTTAATCGATTCAAGGAGAGGTATGATAGATTATGTGGATAGATTGGGTCTCCCATGATGAGTCTTTGGACTCCATGGAGTGCCTGTATATTGGTAGTAATAGTAATAATTTCTTTATTTTTCTCTATCATTCCTTATCATTATCAATTCATTTTTCTGTATTGGAATCTATTTCTTCATTTCATAACCCTCATTTGATCAAGTTTGGGGAATATTTGACACAACCATATTTATTTAGATTGTTTTTTTTTTAATAATGTGTTGCTGAGGATAAAAAAAAAAGCCTTTCAAGTTTGTATTTGCTGTGGTGAAGTTGTAGTTGTTTTTCCATTTGCTTCTGTTTGAGATAATCCAAGTTGTGGTCAGTAGACATGATTGACCATAGTTATGGCAATGGATGTATTGTGTTCTCCAAAACAGATCTCCCAACAGATGCTGGCAGATCTATAATTTACTTTCACCAAAAAGAGCATCTGTATCTGCTATTGTGTGTTTTAAAAATAGTGGTGCACCACCTGTGCATAGAACATCTCTGTTGAGAATACCTTTATCAGCATTAATGCAGTTTGTATATCATTTATAGGTTTATCAAAATACTAAAAGGCTAATTTACACATAAAGCAATAAGGTTCATAAAGTAAAGTATACAGCAACAAATATTAGTCAAATGAGATCAGCATTTAGCATTGTTTAGATGATTAGTCATAGAACAGCAGATATTTACATACCTATTTTATATTAATGTCACCCACAAAAAATTGTAAACTTATCATATTTTAGTACTGTAGGGAGGTTCGATAATAGTTCAAAAATCCCTATTGTAGATCAACGCAATCCTTTTTTTCAATGAGACCATCATCCTGCTTCAGTAAGTAGGATGTTAGTCTCATTGAAAATTTATAAAACACGAAAAGTGGTATTTGTTTAAATTTTAAATTAGTTGTTACTTATGTTGAAAGTTTATTTTTCAATTGGTTAGATAGTTGTTTCTTAGATTTTCTCTCCATTTTATTTTGAGCATAAGCTACAGAAGTGCTTTCATTAAAAAATTTGTATTATACTTCTGTTAATGAGCATTGCGAAAAGAATGAGGTAGCATAACACAGTATCATGGTATATAGCAGGGGTGTTCAACCTGCCGATCGCAGAGCAATTTTTGGTCGATCTCTTGTGTATTCCTCCTTACAAATTTAATTAAAACTGGAA
The DNA here is from genome assembly GCF_054136105.1 of Typopeltis vanoorti. Taxonomy (NCBI): domain Eukaryota; kingdom Metazoa; phylum Arthropoda; class Arachnida; order Uropygi; family Thelyphonidae; genus Typopeltis; species Typopeltis vanoorti. Next base: position 78,367,275 of record NC_143573.1, on the reverse strand, counting down.
ACATAATATTTTATTTATCATTATTTTGTATTATTTTTAATTTGCTTTAAGTGTATTGCTATTGTTTATTTATTTTTCGTTAAAATTGTCAAATCACTAATTTTCTTATAAGTCCGGGTGAATGAATTAATTTGGATCAGTGGAAGTTAAACAGTGAGCCGAGTGAATATGATTATAAGCAAAGTGTAAAAACTCGATTGTAGCTTAAATATTAAATATTCCAAAGCACATTACATCGATTTTTTACTTAGGTTAAGTCCCATGTGAATATTGTAAAAAAATAAACTTTGTTTGTCTCGGTATAGTTTGTATTAGATGTTTCTGTAAATAACTCTTTTGAAGCTAACTGTATATACTGCTTTAATAAGAATATGTTAGAGTGTTAAAAACAAAGGCAATGTTTTTGTTGCCGAAGCTGTACATGGCGGTATTAGAAAGATTGTTATTGAAACTTGTATGTATGAAAAAGGCTTGCAGGCTCTAAGTGTAAACATCTCTGAAGTCAGTCAGAAAGAGTTCAAACAACATTCTGATGGCTGGCAACTTACAATCAAAAGAAAGCGGAGGAGAACAAAAGGTGTGCTGAACTTGAAACTTAAGATGAAAGACTCATACTGATTCTTTGAAGGTTGCCAAACTTCATGCGAGGTCTAAGAGGAGGCCTAATAAAAAGGGACTGAAGCAAGCAGAAAGGGTCCCAGTTCCAGAATTGCTGTCAAAGAGGAGGCCGCCCGGTCTAGATTTACCGTCAGAGAGACTGCCCAGATCCATGTTGCTTGAGAGAGGAGTTTCCCGCTTTCAGAAAGGAACTTCTCGGTTCGAGATTTCACTAGAGAGAGATTCTTCTAGGCCACAGACAAGATTTCAAATTGCCGAAAGGAAGTGTTCCAATTGCCAGAGAAAGGTTTCCAGGCCAGGTTAATGTCAGACATTCACCAGTGTGTTGTGTTTTCATTACAACTTGATGAATCAAACGACTTCACTGATATTGCTCAGTTAATGGTATTTATTCGCATGGTATTTCAAGATTATTCAAGTAAAGAAGAACTTTTGAAAATTATACCATTATTGGGAAGTACTAGGGGAGAAGACAATTTTTTGGCATTTGATGAATTTGTGAAACAACACACTTCCACTTTTTAAACTTGTGTCTATTACTACTGATAGTGCTCCTGCAATGATAAGTAATAAATCAGGCTTCATTTCATTATGTAAAAACGATGACAAATATCCAGATTTTTTGACGTACCACTTTTTTATTCGCCAACAAGTACTGTGTAGTAAAAGATTAAACACAAATGATGTTTTGGATATTATATTTAAAATTGTAAATTCTGTTCGAGGAAAAGCCCTGCAATGGCAGTTATTTAAATTACAGGCAGATGACGATAGGGAATTTCTGTTTGTTGTACAATAATGTTGTACAATAATGTTCGCTGGCTCAGCAGAAGTCAATTTTTAGAAAGATTTCTCATATTAATTAACAATATAAACAATTTTCTTGATGAAAAAGGAGATATTTATCCACAATTGAGTGATAAAAGATGGTTGTTACACTTATCATTTTTAGTATATTTCTGTACGACATTAAGCAATTTAAATTTAGAGTTACAAGTTAGAGATTAAAAATTTAATTGACATGTTAAGTTCAATAAAAACTTTCCAACAATACTTACTTTTATTAAAGAAAAATATAAATGACCGCGAATTTAGACGTCTCTCATATTTTAACTAAGATGAAATGCCAAATGGCTATTTTTTTCTGCAAAGTTAATTAAATTAGTGGATAAAAATCCCTTATTATTTTACAGCCAGTATGCGAGACTCTAAGATCGAAAACTACGATCTAAGGGTTTCATGCCGACAAACTATCGGCGAATCCAAGTGTAAGTGACCACCTGGTAGTACCACACCAAGGCAACTCGAAACAAAGGTGGAGCAAGCTCCCTCACTATCCTTGATATTTTCTCATAATGTAAAAACACACAGCTCCTAGGAGATGTAATACTGCTTTACATTATGAGTAGAGGTCACTACCCAGACCGGGTGGTCACTTACGCTTGGATTCGTCGATAGTTTGTCAGCATGAAACTCTTAGATCGTAGTTTTCGATCTTAGAGTCTCGCATACTGGCTGTAAAATAATAAGGGATTTTTATCCTCTTAATTTAATCTCTCATATTTATTAAAATTTTTTGAACAAAATCAAGAAATGCTTCACTATGATTTAAAAGAATTTATTCGTGAAATAGAATTAGTTGGGGAAGAAATAAATTCAAGATTTAAAGATTTTAATAAAACTGAAATGATTGTATCTTTTATCAATAATCCATTTCAAGTAAACTTGAACATCACAGAAATTTCAGATAAAATTAGTGGACTGTTTGATATAAACCAAGCTGAAGTAGAACTTGAGATAATAAACATTCAGAATAGTTTACATTTACAATCAATAAACAATGAAGTCATTTGGAATTATGCACATGAAAAAAAATTCCCAATATTAACTGATATTGTGTGAAAAATTCTGTCGTGTTTCGGATCGACATACTTGTCAGAATCTGCTTTTTCAAATATGACTGTCATAAAAAATCGATTAAGAAACCAAATTATAAATGATCATTTGGATGATTGTCTGCAATTGGCCACTTCTCCATATCAACTTGACTATGAAAATATTGCGAGGTCCAAACAATGTCAAATTTCACATTAACTTTTTTTTTTTTTTTTTTTTTTTTTAAATCAACCAGCATTTCCTGTAACGTGTGAGTTTTTAATCAATCTGTTGGTTTTTCTAACTTTGGTTTTCCAAAATAGAGAAATAAATATTTTATTCCAATACATTAATTTTTTTTTTTTTGTTGTATTAAAATAATTAAAAGTGATAAATAAATTTTTAAATACACAAATAAAATTTTTAGTTGTGTATTTTTTTAGTAATTATTATGGAAAAGTAGCTCATGTAGTAAAAAGGTTGAACACCACTGGTATAGCATTTAAACAGATTCCTAGTTTTGTGTTTATAAATTTCACTTGGGTGTTTGTGGTTTATTATGTTATCACTAATTATTTTTATTTATTTTCTTTTTTAAATGAAAGAATAACATTCTGATGATTGGTATTGGAATTGCTAAATAATTAACATTGTAATGTGTAAAATGTTTAGGGATCTAGTTCTATTAAAATGTAGTTATATGTTGCGTGGATGCTATCTGGCTTGAAATTTTCAAACCAAATGAAGACATCATTTGGTTTGCATATTCAGTATAGTGTGTGTAATTAAATCATGAGTAGTATTTTTTTTTTTTTTTTTTTTTTTTTTGGTTCTGGTTTCACGAACCATATTTTTATTATTTTTTTTGTTTTGGTTTCACAAACTGTATTTTTATTTAAAAAACAACATAAAAAAAGAGTAACAAAACTAATTGTAATTCAAATTTCATCCTAAATTTTATGCAGGTGGGTAGCCCGTGTCTTGGAAGTTGATGCTAGTCTAGTTAAAATGTTTTTTGACGCTGATGAGCGAACTGAATGGATTTATCGAGGATCAACTAGATTAGCTCCTCTCTATAATGAGCTGGTAAGTCATATTTTAAGACGTTACTAGCTTAAGCTCTATTAAAAGTATCTACTGTCAGAATAATAGGGTTATTCTTTTTTTATCTCTCTGCTAAAGAGATCTGAGAGTAATATTCTCTACAGAATATATATATATATATATATATATATATATATATATATATATATATATGACAGAATGATCATTAACTCGGTTAACATACATATTTTTATGAAGAATTGAATGACTAGAACCGAGATTTAAGTAAAAAGGTTTTAATATAAAAACACTACTAGTTTCGGCCTGTAACAGCCTTCTTCAGGTGACATTATAAAAGAAAGAAAAAACACTAAACATTGAAGGTTAAAAGACTATGAACAACATAGACAGTCTCTATACGTAATTAGCATGAAAACATTGTAGTTGTATTTGTATTTTCAAATTAGCATGAAAACGTTGTAGTTGTATTTGTATTTTCAAATACAACTACAATGTTTTCATGCTAATTATGTATAGAGACTGTCTATGTTGTTCATAGTCTTTTAACTTTCAATGTTTAGTGTTTTTTCTTTCTTTTATAATGTCACCTGAAGAAGGCTGTTACAGGCCGAAACTAGTAGTGTTTTTATATTAAAACCTTTTTACTTAAATCTCGGTTCTAGTCATTCAATTCTTCATAAAAAAAAAATATATATATATATATATTCTTATTCAATACAACTATTCCAAAATGCCCATTCCAAGAATTATACAATATGAGCTCAAAGGAAATTCTTTCACTCTCTTGACTCACAGTTCAATTCATTTTTGAGAGATAACATTAAATACCATAGAAAAATTTGAATATATCATTCAGCTAAAAGTTAAGTTTCACTTGACGGGAACTTCCTGTGCAGTTTATTCCATTACTTCCTATGCAGTTGATTCTCTTTATGTATTCTCTTCATGTATTTTATTTATTGAATTTTATTATTATTATTATTATTTTTGTTTCTACTGATTCATTTATTCAGTCTGTTTTTTTCTCAAATTGCTTAGATCACAATAAAAGAAGTAGATCTCACTTGACTTATATTTGTATATATCTTCTAGCAAGCAGGTTTCATAGAAAACACTTTTCCTTCATTTGCTGAAGTAGGCATGAAAAATAATTGCACCGATTTCCACAGATTACCAAAGGCAACTCCAAAGAAAAGAATTTCTTAAGATTTCATCTTGCTTCACTGAATTGCCAATTCCCCAATCGGGCACATAATATTTTCACTGATACACAAAGGATTGATTCATTGCACTGCCTTCAATATTAACTTTATTCCTCCTTGAGAGTAAATAAATATACATATAAAAACTTTTTTGAAATCACAGAATTTAACTTGATAGTTTTTTTTTTTTTTTTTTTGCTTTCCAGCTCACCTTCTTCTCTTTTCTTGCTTGCTGGCTAGCATTCTTGTTTCCTGGGGGACAACTCATTTAAAAACTACAACTAACATGCATGTCCAGCACCAATAATCAAAACGAAACTCAAGTGACAAAATGGCTGCCATTAGTATAGCCAGTGGTGTGCTGGAGCTGGTTTGAGCAAGCCGGTTATTAAATTTTCAAGAATATTGCAAACCTACAATAGCTATAAACTGTGGCATTCACTTTAATCTGCAATGGCTAGTGACATTTGGGCAATAAGCTTGTATATGGTCACATGGAAAATCCAGCTGGGAATACACTTATTTGGTACGTTTTGTTTCCTTTTTCCTGACCATTTCCTACATAGCAGCCTGTGTAGGGATTATCTCCACTAGAAATTTTACAGGAATATTATTTTTCAACAAACATGAGCTTAATTTTGCCTGCGATTCTTCTTCTTAAGGTAATATTCCTTATTACCTTAAGACGTATGCTTTAATTCAAAGATTTTGCATTTCTAGAATGATCATAAACCAAATAACATCACTGTAATAGGAAATAGCCAAAAAATATTAAGTAGATGTTTGATAATAATGGAATTCTTTTATACTTTTGAGGAGTTATAATTCTTACAAAGAGAGAATGCACAGCATTCATTTTTTAAGCAAGCCAGTTGTTAAAAATTTGCAGACATGCCTCTGAGTACAGCAGTTGCACATTAGTGTATCACTTAGAAAATTACTATGAAAATTAGATAGAAATAATGCTGTATATACATTATTTTATATGTATATTTCCTGATGATTATAATATTATGGTAAGCAAGTATACAATTTAAATATATTTCATTTCCTGCTTCTTTTTTTTTTTAACCATTGTGCAACTATGTGGCTGTTCTGCTAATACTGAGGCATACAATTACATTAATGAATATAAACAAATATGCTGTAAGTTTCATCATTATCATCAACTTCATTAATGTCGGATAATTTTGACTTCTCGTGTTTACGTTATTAGTTTGTGCAGAAGTTCAATTATATTGATGGTATATGTGTGATCAAACATTCCTAGAATAAATGAAGTCATTAATGTGGTGAGTAAAGTCAGTAATGTGGTGTTATTTTTCATTGATTGGAGTTTCGTATACATATCAAGTTAGGCCTAATTTACACGTGTATGGCTACCATTGTATTGCTGGTAAAGACATAACAATTTAGGTGCTAGTTTTTTTTTTCAACTTGTTATTGGTTAAATTTAAAAAAAAAAAAAAAATTTACTAGATTATGAAGATGGAGGCTCAGCAGATCTGTTTAAGAAGGAATAATCACCATGTCAATGTACTAACTGCTTTTAATGAATTACGTTTTACTGAAACTTTTGTAGATGCGATTTTAGTATGTGAAGGTAAGAGGCTTAAAGCACACAAAATAGCATTGTCTGCCTGCAGTTTCTTCTTTTATGGCATATTTCTTGAAAATTCTTGTAAACATTCAGTTGTTATTTTCAAAGATATAAAATACACAGATTTAAAAATGATAATAGCTTTTATGTACAAGGGTGAAGTGATCATTTCGCAAGACCAACTTGCTACGCTGCTTAGTGCTGCTAAAAGTCTGAATGTTGAGATCTGTACAGAAGTTGCACAGCGGGATACTTCCAGTATTGATATTCAGGAGAAGAGTGAACATGACTCAAGTAACCAGGCCTTGTCATTTGCTGAGGTGTGACCAAAAAACCACAGTATAGAATTGTCACTGGTAATTAAGAAGAAAAGAGGAAGATCTTGGAGTAGATATCTTCGTGGTTCTAACAGTAAAGGCATGAAGGCCAATGTGTCATCAAAAGTAAATGAATTAGACACACCAGAAGATACCAACAGGTCAATAAAGTTGTTCACAAGTGAAGGAAGGTTAGAACTGTCAGGAACTGATTATCTATTAAATGAGATTTCTGCTTCTAATTCAAATATATATCCTAGTCCAACTCAGAACTCATTTCCATCTATACAGAGTTCAGTATTGCTAAAAGGATCACAACAAAGTGAAGATACAGTAATAGAAATTGAGGAATCACAGGCAGTGACAACATCTTTTGACAGTTTGCTCCAAGATCCAATGTTAATCCCAGTAATGAATATGATGCCTATTCTTAATACTTTTGAGTTAATTGAAACTCGCTCAAATAACATAGAATCAGGGCCAAGTACAGATAGCCAAATATTAGTTCCTTGTTCTGTGTCACCTGAATTATCTACTTCTCAAGTTGTACAAAGTATGATAAAAGATATCGAACCCTGGTGTCTCACTCTTATTACCTGCAGCTGCAGTTTCACCTTGTGCCAGTTCTTCACATCAAGACAGTAGATCTATGATGATGATGATGTCTTGGGATACATCCAGGCCTACTACTGTTATGTCAAACATTCATAAAATACATGATCAGCAGCTTCCACTACAGGATCAGAATGTCGCTCAGGAGAAGGAAAATGGGTCAATTAATTATCCTTGGATATCCTAGTCAGAACATCAGTGTTGAGGTCAACCAAAAATATCCAAAGACATAATATGAAACTACGTGAAAATGTCAGACAGGAATATATATTGGATGCAGACATGAAAAGACATGAAAGCAGAGTTGATGATGATGAAGCAAGAGATGAACTGCATTCGAAATGAAATGAAAAGAATTACAGACATACATGGAAGAGTGAAAAAGAGTAGAAGGAAAGATGGCCATGCGAATGATTTGAGAGTGGCTCTCTATGGAGATTCCATTATTAGAGGTGTGGTAAATGAGAAGATGCATAAGGTTTGTTTTCCTGGTGGTAGAAAGAGAGAGTGATTGAAGCGTTAGACATGAGGAATAAGAGAGCACAAGAGTTGGTGGTTGTAGTGGGAACAAATGATTTGGATGGGAACAAGAAAATGCGAGATTGGATATAAGGAGATTATTAAGGAGAGTAAAAGATAACAGTGTGGTAGGAAAGGGAGTCTCTGTGTTGCCAAGGTATGATAGTGATGAATTGAGGAGGCAAGCAAAGATTATGAATGATATGTTAGCGCAGATATGTGAGGAGAATGGAGTGCATTTTGTGAATGTGTGGGAGGAATTTGAGGGACAGATGGAATTGTATAAAGAAGATGGGCTGCATTTAAATGGTGTGAGTCGGCTGGAGAGATTGTTACTGGCAGGAGAAGTAATGACTGTAATGAATAGATCTGAAGTGGTGCGAAGTGATATGAAAGAGCAAAAAAGCAGAGTAGGGAGAGGTATTTGGTCACTTGCAAATGTGGAGGTGAATATTATGAATGAAGTAAATGAGAGAGTGGAGGTACAACACAAACAGGGAAACGGGGGAAGTCAGGGTGGACGGGGAGACACTGTATGAAACATGTGGATGCTGAATTCAGAGGTGAATGGAAGGTATTGTAGAGTCACATTGTATTTGACACCTCATTTATAATAACATCATCTCATCAGATGATGTTATTATAAATGAGGTGTCAAATTTTCCACCAGTTGGTGAGAGTGACCACGAGATGGTCACTTGCAGGGTGACCAGTCATTTGAGGATGTCTGTTAGAAAGGGATATATGTGGAATTATAAGACTGGTAATTACGAAAAGCTCAGGAAACAGCTTGCGATAATAAATTGGAAAGAGGAACTGAATGGGAAGGATATCAATGCTGCTTGGGCCATACTCAAGAACTCTTTGGTAGAGGCAATATCAGAGTGTATTCCAAAGGTTAAGAGGAATAAATAGAGTAGGTGTAAAATCGATGAATCAAGAGATAAGGCATGCAATCAGGAAGAAGGTATTATTGAAGAAACACAAAATGAGTATTAATAACAACCAGTTGCATGAGAAGTACAAAGAGCAGGTGAAGAAGGTGACTAGCTTGATAAGGGTAGCAAAAATGCAGTATGAGCAGCAGTTAGCTAAAGTGACCAAAAAAAAAATCCTAAGGAGTTTTTTCGATATGTGGCCAGTAGAAGAAAGAATGATTATGGTAGGATGGGATTGATTGGTGAAAACGGAGGAATGATAACTGCTGTGAAGGATATAGTTGAGATATTTAGTGAGCAATTTATAAAGGTATTTCATTCTTGTGAATGTGACATCATGCAGAACTTGAAAGTAGCGGGAGAGAAGAAGCAGGAGGAGGAATTATTAGTAAGTGAACAGGAGGTATATGAGGAATTGAATAGACTTGATGTAAATAAGGCTGTGGGAATCGATGCTATTTCACCACACGTATTTTGAGGGAATGTGCCAGAGAGTTAACAACAGCTTTTGCATATCTTTTCAACATGAGTCTCTCACTGGGTCAAATTCCAAAAGAATGGAAAGAGGGTAAAATTGTTCCACTTCATAAGGAAGGTGACTATTAAATAATTTAAGGAATTTGCAATGTATACTGGAATATTAATTAAAAGAAACTTTAATAAATATTTCCTATATTTTGGCAATGTCACATTGCCATCTTCATGGGAACATACAAATATGGCACGCAGGCACTACAAAAAGCAAATGAGGCAAAAAATAAGAAACTAATGTTGTTCCTAAAGTCTTAATGGTGCCCCCTCATGGGCTATGTTGGGTTGTCTTGGCCGTTGGGCTGATGCTCTTATGATGTAAGTTTACCAAATTTGGGGCAGTCTCATGTACCCAAATTTGATGAGGTTTGGAACATTTTTTTAAAGTTGAAGCTGATTCTATGAATAATCTTTCATACTTAAACTCGCTGCAGTGTATTACTTTCGCTTTCTTCCAACATATTCTGTTGCAGGTATTTAGAGCATGGTCTGCAAGCCCAGAGTGGCTGTACTGGTGAAACTGGATGTAGTCTCTGTGTTCTGAAATCCTGATAAGAAGTCAGGTCATAATTTTTAAGGATTTTGGTTATTTTTTCAGAAGTGCCCCGGATGATGTGTTCGCTATTTGGCCATATGGCTCAGATACACTCCACTCCTTCTTAACACACTTAAACAATCAACTCCCCAGAGTCCTGTTCACCTTGGAAAAAGAGGAAAACAACAGCCTCCCTTTCCTAGACACTCTAATCATTCGCCAGCCTGATGGATCCTTGGTTTTCTCTGTTTATAGAAAACCCATCCATACAGGCAGATACATTCACCAGCAATCCCCCCCCACACACAACAATATGCGGTTATTAAAACACCATATAACAGGGCAAAATTAATCTGTTCAGATGACAATGCCCTAACCACTGAACTAAACCTCATCCTTAATACTTTCTTAGCCAGTGGCTACAACCCCCCAAAAAAATCCAAAAAATATTATAACCAGTAAACCACAACACTCCTCTCCCCCTTCACAATAAAGATTACACTAAATCTATCACCATTCTCTACATCTGGGGCACCTCTGAAAAAATAACCAAAATCTTTAAAAATTATGACCTGACTTCTTGTTACAGACCATATAAAAAGTTGGCATCCCTTATCCACTCTACCAAAGACCAGTCACTTCCCCTAGACCTACCTGGTGTATACCGGGTCCCTTGCAGCTGCAAATTGTCCTACTTTGGCCAAACAGGCAGGACAGCGAATATCAGGATTTCAGAACACAGAGACTACATCCAGTTTCACCAGTACAGCCACTCTGGGCTTGCAGACCATGCTTTAAATACCTGCCACAGAATATGTTGGAAGAAAGCCAAAGTAATACACTGCAGCGAGTTTAAGTATGAAAGATTATTCATAGAATCAGCTTCAACTCTAAAAAAATGTTCCAAACCTCATCAAATTTGGGTGCATGAGACTGCCCCAAATTTGGTAAACTTACATCATAAGAGCATCAGCCCAACGGCTAAGACAACCCAATATAGCCCACGAGGGGGCACCATTAAGACTTTAGGAACAACATTAGTTTCTTATTTTTTGCCTCATTTGCTTTTTGTAGTGCCTGCGTGCACGTGCCATATTTGCATGTTCCCATGAAGATGGCAATATGACATTGGCGCAATATACGAAGTATTTATTAAAGTTTCTTTTAATTAATATTCCAGTATGCGTTGCAAATTCCTTAAATTATTTAATAGTCATGTGTTGCTAACGTATAAGCTTTTCTACAAGAATCATAAGGGAGATGATAAGTATAATTGCAGAAACATTGCAAGGTGACATTGCAGAAACGAATAAACCAGTACATTATACGGGAATTGTGGTTAATGAAGTGGAGGTGAGTAGTCTATTGCATAACCTCAATGTCAATACATCTGTGGGATTGGATGGTATACCAGCTCGTGTTGTACGAGAAGCAGCTAAAGAATTGTCAGTACCCTTGACCATTTTGTTTAATTTGAGTCTCGGGTCTGGGTTAGTCCCGAGCGGGTGGAAAGAGGGGAAAATAGTTCCACTGCATAAAGGTGGTTCCAAGACTGCTGTTGTAAATTACCGACCGATTAGCATATCAGGAATCATTGTCAAGGTCTTAGAGAAAATAGTCAAGAGGAAAATACAAGATTGGATAGAAGAAAATGGGATACTGTATCGGGGACAGCATGGTTTTGTGAAGGGTAGGTCATGCCTCAGTAACTTGCTCACGTATTATAACACAGTGACGGCTGAACTGGATAAGGGTAATGGGTTTACGGTGATTCTACTGGACCTTGCCAAGGCCTTTGACAGGATTCCACATGGAATTCTAATCAGTAAATTGCAGCATATGGGAATGGACATAGGGTTGGTGAGATGGATAGGAGGGTGGTTGACGGAGAGATATCAGAGAGTGGTTTACTCGGGAGTAGAGTCCACAAGACGGCCTGTGACTAGTGGTGTGCCACAAGGATCTGTTCTTGGACCACTGCTGTTTAATTTGTTCATAAATGATATAGGAAATGATCTGAGAGGAACAGTTCATTTGTTTGCGGATGATGCGAAGTTGGGTAGGGCAATAGTGAATGCAGATGACGTCAAAATTTTGCAGGATGATTTGGATAGATTGGAGGTCTGGGCTAAGGAGAATGGATGTCAGTTTAATGTGGCAAAATGTAAGGTTATGCATTTTGGGGTGAAAAGATTGGCGGCAGTTTACTGCATTGGTGGAACCGTGCTCCAGGAAATTGATGAGGCACGAGATTTAGGAGTGTTGGTAGATAAGGAATTGAAGTTTAGGGGACACATTGCAAAAGTGACCAAAACAGCTCATCAAATCACTTGGTTGCTGAAGAATACGATGACAAGCAGAGACAAGCAGGTTATTGTTCCTCTGTATCGAGCCTTGATAAGACCCCATCTAGACTACTGTGCTCAGATTTGGTCACCTAGGTTTCTTCTTGATGGGGAGGAGGTGGAGAGGATCCAGAGGCAAGTGACCAAGATGATAGCAGGTCTGTAGAATGAACCGTATGAGAACAGGTTGAGGATTTGTGGGTTGCAAAAATTGGTTGATAGGCGGAGGAGGGGAGATATGATTGAGACATTCAAATTACTGAAGGGTTTCTATAAAATTAATTCAGAAGATATTTTTGAGTACAGGGCTGGTTGTGGGAGGACTAGGGGACATCCATGGAAACTGGGCAAAAGTGTGGTTAGTAAAGGTGTTAGAGCTGGGTTCTTTACTTTTAGAGTAGTGAATGAGTGGAATGCACTCCCTGAGTCTGTGGTGGATGCTGTGACAGTGAATGAGTTTAAGGCGAAGTATGATAGATACTGTATGAATGTCAAATAGTTGTGATGAATATGATTTGGGGCCTCCCTCGATGAGTCCAATGACTCCCTGGAGTTGCCCGTAATAATAGTAATAATAATAATAATAATACTTTGAATTATAGACCAGTCTGTGTGTCTGGAGTTGTGGTTAAGGTATTAGAGAAGTTAGTTAGGACTAATATTCAGAATTGGGTTGACAACAGAAAAATACTCTGGCAGTTAGCATGGATTTATTAAAGAAGATCGTGCTTTAGTAATCTGCTTACTTTTTATGATAAAGTGACAAATGCGTTGGATAAAGGTGTTGCATATACAGTAGTATATTTAGATTTTGCAAAGGCATTTGATAAATTGCCACATAGAAGCTTGTATTTAAATTGAAACGGATAGGGCTGAACAGTAGATTAGTTTGCTGGATTGGAGATTGGCTGTGTGATAGGTATCAGCGAGTTGTCTATGGAGGAATGATATCCCAGGCGAGGAAAGTTACTAGTGGTGTACCTGAAGGGTCTGTTTTGGGTCCATTGCTGTTTAATTTATATGTAAATGATATTTGGAGAGGTCTGAATGGTGATATAAACAACAATGCAGTTGTTTGCAGATGATGCAAAGTTGGGGAGAGCTATTAGGAGCAGATGCTGTAGCTTTGCAAGAAGACTTGAATACACTGGCTGAATGGGTAAATGAGTGGGGATGTCAATTCAATGTTTCAAAGTGTAAGGTTTTGAAATTTGAAATTTGGTAAGCAGAGATGGGATGTAAAGTACACAATTGGTGGAAATATCTTGGAATAGGAGATGAGAGATATGGGAGTGATTATAGACAAGGACCTAAAATTTTGGGGACATGTTACTAAAATTGTGAAGGCAACACAGCAGATAATGGGAATGATGCAGAGGACACTGACTTGTAGAAGTAAGGATGTTATGGTTCCTTTGTATAATGCTTTGGTCAGGCCACATATGGATTACTGTGCACAGATCTGGTCACCTGGTTTTCAAAAAGATTGCACAGAATGGGTGAAGATAGCAGGAGAACAAGAGGTCATCCTTGGAAGCTGTGTAAGGACGGTGTGAGCAAGGGAGTGAGGAGCAGGTTTTTTGCATGCAGAGTGGTGAGTGATTGGAATGCATTGCCTGAGAGTGTGGTGAGCGCAGAGACAGTGAATACATTTAAGGTGCGGTATGATAAACTGTGTGTATAACAGTAGACCTCCCACGATGAGTCTTTGACTCCATGGAGAGTTTTATAATAATAATAGTAATAAATTCCTGATATGTACCCTCAGAGGAGGGATACAGGATAATTATGATAGCACTACATGAAAAATTTATGCCATTATTGACTTCCAATCAACAATTCCTCCAAATTAATCTGTTATCTGTCAAGATTCCAATACTATCAGATCTCATATTTCTCTCTTTTAAGGTGCTTTTTACCGTATTAATCCTTCTACATCTGAGAGCTGGGTAAGAAATAAAACCGTATGGAAGTTTTTTCACTTGGCTATGCTACTAATTATATATTGGGTTTTATCCTTTATCCAAGTATTAGCAAACGAAGTTTGCACCTGAAGTACTTTCAGGAATGGGACAACTTGGGGTAAAGGTGGTATAAGTTCTCATCACTTGCCTTAGTATCTCCCAATCTTAGTATTAAGTATAGTATATACAAATAAGTATATACTAAGTATAGTGTATAATTAGTATATCTTAGTATTAAGGCAAGTGCCTTAATACTAACCAAGTGATGAGAACTTATACCGTGAGTTGCCCCAGTCTTGAAAGTACTTCGGGCACAAACTTTGTTTGCTAACACTTGGATAAAGGATAAAATCAATATATAATTTGTAAGAAATAAAACATTTGATCGAAGACTGTGGAGACCTCTGATATGAGAGTTCTGAGAAAGATTAGTGGAGTGAACAGACAACATCAATGGCAGTATCACATTAAAAATGAGGATATTAGGAAAGAACTCACCATTGTTAGCATTCAGGAATGTGTTAGTAGAGCTAATCTCCTCTGGTATGGTCACTTGAACAGAATGGGAGAGGAAAGATTAACAAAACAAGTGCCAGGTTGGCAGGGAAAAGACCCAGAGGAAGACCAAGATGGTCTTCTTGGTATAGTTTATTATGCATTGATAATAACACAGTTGTTAAGACTTTCAATACTAGGCCAGAAGACAAAAGAAAAATGGGAAGTTGGAGTGATCCAGGATATTAAGATTTTGGGAGTTAAAAACTGGAGAAACTTAGCAATAAATGAGGAAGGCTTGCAGAAGTTTCTGAAAAAGGCCAGGGCCCACAATGGGCTGTCGAGCCACTGATGATGATTATGTTGTGTGGTGCTGTTTGCATCTGTTTTCCTAATATTTCATTACGTGGTTGGTTATGGTTAAAATGGTTACATTTATCCATTTTACACTGTTGAAGGTAATGCTACTCATGCATTTGTCAGGATCATTCCCAGATTTGTAGTTGAGTCTAATTTTTCAAAGGTGTGCCAGTGGTACATTGATAAATATTTGTATATTTATTGGTATATTGATTTTCATTTACATATGTCTTCCCTCCTGCTTTTTTTTATCATCATGAGAACACTGAGGAAAGGCAGTTGATCTTCTTGATAAATGCTAGTGTTTAAACTATAAGGCACTATTATGAGTGTTCATGAGATAGAAATATGCACAGAGCATGTCATATTTTCTTGTGTTTTGTACATTTTTTATCCTTTTAATGTTTGCTAGCATTACAATAGTGTTATGAATTTTTTTTTAATCAGTAATACTTTCTTCAGTAGCTGCCATCCATATCTGTTCTTTTAATGCATATTCACCCTTAATGATGGATTTGCTTTGTATCAAAAAAATCACATCTAATTTTTTGGCATGTGTAATATGATATTATTAAATATTTATATGTGTGTTTCCATTTCTTTTATTATCACCCTGATGAACACTGAGAAAGGCAAGATGTTATTTTTGCCAAATTTGATTGGAACTTTTGTTTGCTTTTCTTTTATCAATGAATGAAACAAAGTCTTTAATTTTGTGTTGTGCAGATGGCCATGCTATATAGGAAGGTTTAATTCATATATCTCTTCCAGAAGTTTTTATTTTATTGGTGAATGCTGCATTCTTAAAACTTTCCATTCATGGAAGATTTTAGTGAGAGAGGATGCAGTGGAGATGGAGGTTTTTTTTGATGGATGAAATGAATGTTTATCTTTTTACAACCTTAATAAGGCTATTTTTTCTTCAGCCTTTATTATTAATCTTTGACCAGCTAAAAATACAAACATATTGATGAATGCCACAGTCTTTCCCCTTATTTATATAAATTATATAAAACTGAAGCCTTTTGGCTCTTTATTTTGGTAATTTCTTTCCCCTTATATCTAAAAGCATTTTTCCTCCCAGAAACTTGGATTTTTTCATCCTACAAAATCATTGGTCAGATTACTCATATAATTGACATATATACTATATAGGAATTATATGTATAATTCCTATATATATATATATATAGGAATTATATGTATAATTCCTATATATATATATATATATATATATATATATATATATATATATATATATAAGTGTTATATCTTTGCTATAACACTTATATATATATATATATATATTTCAAAAAATAGATTTAATGACTCCAAGACCGAGATAACATATAAAGATTTTAATGATAAATACTACTAGTTTCGGCATATAGCAGCCTTCTTCAGGTATTTATAAAGGAAAGGAATACTAATAAACATTGAATTATTTAAATAAACAAACTGGAAATTACAGGTACAAATTGCCTCACATAATCGATACATAAAAACGTTGTATTTTTCAAGTTGTTCCAACTGGCGTGCCATTGTTTGTTGCAATTGTGCGTGCAAGTTCACGTGAACGCCAATATTGAATAACTGCAGCATGGCTATCTGGGATGTTATAACTTAAATTATTATTTAAGTGGACCGGGTTCAGTAGGATTTCCCTTGATTCTACGATTTTTCTTTCAAACTCATCTTCACAGCGAAAAATATTTTCTGATCTATTCCAGCATACAGAGTGGCTTTGTTGGTCATCATTAGGATTATTTGAAAAAAGAACATGACTGGATAACGCAGTTGCATGAGATCTTTTGTATGAGATGTCTCTCTTATGCTCTTCTATGCGTTGTTCAATAGATTTGTTAGTTTGACCAAAGTATGGGATATTGCAATCACACCACAATTTATATACTCCAGGGTACTTAAGGTTGTGATGAGTAGGTTTTGGATGGCTGATTAGAGAGCGGATTTTTGGAAGTGTGGTGAAGAAGGTCCTGATATTATATTTTTTAATATAATATTCCTGATATTATATTTTTCCAATTTTTTTTGAAATGTATAACAACCGAGTAAAAACTAATCGCCACATATATATATATGTGTGTGTGTGTGTTTTAGCAAAGAGTGTTATATCTAGGATATAACACTCTTTGCCACACTTTCTTGGCCAACAGCCACAGCACCTCTACAAAATATATGAAATACTACATGTCCCCAACACATACAAGAACAGAACACCACTGTTCCTATTCCATATATATGAAAAGAGTTAAAGTACTAAAAATATAACCTCACATCACATGTCAAATTATCAACTTTGATCTGCTCTCCTAAGGGCAAACTCCATCCTCTAGCACAACCTGGAGTGTATGAAGTTTCCTGTGATTTTGCCTACTATGGACAGATAGGAAAATTCATTAACATCTGTCTTGGAAAACATATGAAATATATTCACTGCCATTATTATGGCAAGTCAGGATTTGGCAGTCCATGCTTTGGATACCCCATCATCTCGGATTAGATAGAAACCAATCTGCTATATAGAAGTCATTACAGGTCATAGAGATCATTTTCAGAATTAGCAGTAGCTGTGAAGAATTATTTTAACCTTAACAAGTATGGCTGCATTAATCTGCCAAACATTTTGGAGACAAAGTTGATCTTAAAATCAACTCTGACACAACTGTAATACCTTCTTTTATTCAGTGTTAGATGGCACCAGATTTTGACTTTTATCAATTATCTTTTGTGACAATTTAAATTGTTTCACTTATTCATTGTCACCTGTAAACATGTTTTGCTCTGAGGATTTCAAACAAGCATCCTGAGATGCTTGTTTGAAATTCAGTAAAATATAATCTAACCTAGATTTTGATTTTAAAAAATTAAAAAAAATATTTTTAATATTTTCAAAAATTAGTGTTTTGTTTTGGTGTTGTAATACAGTTAAAATAAGTTATGAATAATGTCCAATACCTAAGTCAACAAGATGTCTGTTATACTAGTTTTTATATTATTTGTATAAGTAGTTGGTTTGGTGAATTTTTCGTTCTTCTCTTAGGATTACTTGCTATGCATTACTGCACAACATGAAATTTATGCTAGGTGATTCTTTGTATCTGACTTTCTAAAATACCATTGAATTAATTATTATTAATGTGACACCTCCAAGGAGTCCAAAGACACATCATGGAAGGTCCACACTTATACAAAAAGATCATCAACTCATGTCTTAAACCCATTTGCAGTTTTTGCACTCATCACATTCTCAGGTAGTGCATTACACCAGGTGTGTATATATGTATATATATATATATATATATATATACAACTGAAATTAACGTTTCATAAAACAATATTATCATCATCATCAAATTCCTGCCATGTACCCTCAAGAGGTGTACAGCATATGATAATAGTACATGAAAAATTTACATCATTACTAACTTAATATCTACAATTTTCTATCCAGATCAGTCTGTTACTTGTGAAGACTGATCTGGAGGAAGAGGACAGAGAACACTTGTTTTCCCAATCTTTCGTTGCCCATTCTGTTTAAATGACCATACCACCTGAGATTAGCCCTGCCAATGCATTCCTGGATGCTGACAATGTCAAGTTCTTTCCTAATATCCTCGGTTTTAATATCATATTGCCATTGATGCCATCTATTCATGCCTCTAATCTTTCTCAGGATTCTCAGATCTGTGGTCTCTAGCCTTTGGTCAAGTGTTTCACTTCTGACCCAGCTCTCAGATCCATAAGTTAAAACTGGTTTGAACACCGTCTTGTATACAGCTAATTTAGTGTTCCGACTAATTTCTCTCTTATTCCATATGAATTTATTCAATTGACTTCCTACTATACCAGCTTTATTGATTCTGTTGTCTATTTCCATATTTAATTTACCATCTTCACAAAAAATCGTGCCTAAGTAGCTGAAATGTTTTACTTGTTCCACAAGTTCTCAGTTCACAATGCAGTTGAAATTTTCAACGATTCTGCCTATTTTCATTGTCTTTGTCTTTTTATTGCTGACCTTCATACCATATCTATTACAACAGTTATTCAATTTAGTCAAGGATTCTTACAGACTCGTAGTGGATTTATTGATAAGTATAACATCGTCCGCATAAAGTAAAGAGCTGACTTTAACATCTCCAATTTTGATATCCTGTTTAATACCACTTTCCTTCGTAATGTGATCCATATAGATAATGAATAACAGAGGGGATAATGTACATCCTTGTCTCACACCAGATTTAACATTAAACCATCTTCCTGTACTTCCTTCAATTCTAACTGCTGACTTACAACTCAAATAAAGACTAAGTATTGCTTGATATAATGCCCCATTGACACCATATAACTGCAGTGTATTGAATAGCTTCTATCTTGGCACCTTATCATATGCCTTTTCCAAATCGACAAACCCAAATAGAGATCTTTGTTATATTCCCATGATTTCTCCACTATTTGTCATAAAGTGAAGATCTGATCCTGATAGCCTCTATTTGGCTGGAATCCAGCTTGTTCACCAAGCTTTTCTTCCACGATTCTTCTCAACCGTTTCTCAAGTATACTTGCATATATCTTACCAGGAACACTCAGTACGGAAATACCTCTGTAATTCTCAGATTCAGTTTTATTTTCCTTTTTATATATGGGTACTATGAGAGCTCTACTCCAATCATCGGGAATTCGTCCCTCTGTCCAGGCCTTCTGAACTATGCAGTACAGCCACTGCAAGACTTTTATGTCACCATACGTCAGCATTTCTGGTCGAATATCATCTACTCCTGCTGCCTTTCCACATTTTAAGAATTTGATGGCTTTTTTTACTTCAAGTATGGATATATTCCTGACTGTATGCCTGTTGAGTGTTTTTTACCACTGTGCTGTCACTGCTTGTTTCATTTAGCAATTTCTCGAAGTAATTACTCCATCCTTCAAGGATATCTTTTTCTCCTGTTTGTATGTCACCTTTATCATCTCTAACTCCATTTACGGTACTCTTTCCTCCATTTCTAAACTTCTTCAACAACCTCCAAAATATTTTGCCACCTTCTTGATATTTATTTTCTATGTTCTTGCCAAAGTCCTCCCATGACTTTTGTTTAGCTAGTTTTACACAGTGTTTAGCTTTTTTACATTTGTCTCTGTATTCTCTAAGAGCACAAGCTGACTTATTTGCCAGGAACTTTTGATATGCTTTTGTCTTTTCCTTCACTGCTTCTTTAACTTCCTGTGTCCACCATGGAGTTCTGATTTTTCTATCATTACAGACAACCTTATCACATGCCTCTCTGGCTGAATCAATCAAAGTTTTCTTCAAGGCTTGCCACTGAATCTCTTAAGTTTGGTTCCTGTTCTCAAACTCTTTAATTTTTTCTTCAGTAATCTATATGTATTATTACTGAAGTCTACAGTTCACTTCTGAGAGCTGCTCATCTTTAATTTGCCTTAAAACTCTCTTACATGTTATTCTTTTCAATATCAAATTCAATTTTATCCTGCTCAAGAATAAATAGTGATCACTTCCAATTTCAAATCCTCTGTACACTCTGGTGTCCTGCACCAGGGAGAAAACATCACTATCAACAATAACATAGTCAATGAGACTTTTCTTATATCTTGTCTCTTCTCTCCATGTGAATTTGTGGACATTTTTATGTTGGAACATGGTGTTAGTAATAACCAATCCATGTCCTGAGCAGAAATGCAACAAATATTTGCCATTATTATTAGCTTTGCTCTTTTCTCCAAATTTTCCAAAAATATTTTTGTATGTCTCACAATCATTTCCTACTCTGCTATTTAGATCACACAAGGACTAACTTTTCCTTTTTCATTGTGTCAGATGCTTTCTCTAAAGCATTAAAAAATTCCTCCACTTCTACCTTAGTAGAACCTTCTGTGGGACCATAGGCACAAATAAGTCTAATTGTCCAGTTCCCCATTCTGATATTTGCCCACATCACTCTACTTGAGACTGCCTGCCATTCAAGAAGATTAGCCTCATATTTAGTGTTGAATACAATGGCTATTCCTTCTTTTCCTTGTTTGTCATTTCCTGAATATAACATTTTGTATTTATTGCTCAGAAAGATCTCACCAGTTTTTGTCTTTTTTTGTTTCAGTCACCCCTATTATGTCGATCTGGTACTTATCTAATTCCTCAGCTAGCTCCATTTCTTTGCCATTCAGGCTTCTTATGTTGATAGTACCAATCTTTAACTCTGGTGATGTTGAGTTGGGATGTTTTTTCAGATTAACAATATTACATTATAATAAATTAAAACTTAATATCTAACAAAATTTATTGTATGATTTTATTAATATTTCAATAAAATGAAGAAAAATAACAAAGAATAAACAATACAAAAACAGAAATATCATTACTCCATAACAGTATATGTTGTGGAGTAAATGGATTTATTAACAAAGAGATATATATTTACACATGATGATTACAGGATGATTACGCATCATCCACAACTATCGGCGGAATCTTGGTCAAGTAAAGCATTAACAGCTGAAAGAGGTAGATCACATACTCAAAAAAGGGCACCTTGTCTTCAGGAGAGGTTTCGTAGTGCATACTGAGATTCTCTGTTATCTTTGAGAACAAGGGTTGGGACATCTGCTGGACATATCATATAATTTTATCCCTTAGTTCAAGGTTTGAAGGTGGGTCATGGTCAGTGGTGAGCTATGGAAATTTTAACAAAGGGCTCACATTGTCGAGGAAAAAAAAAAAAAAAAAACCCTAACTTAGCCCTTATAATACTTATATTGCAACTTTGTAGAGCTGTTATATGATAATTCCTGTAGGATATCAGTCATTAATGCTAGACCTTTTAAAAATTCCAATTTGAGAAGGTGGTTTAAAAAGCCCTTATATTTATCGTGCAATGCAAAATGCTTACATAAAACTGGTAATTTCTCCACAAAGCAAGAGCCATTCATAAACTGCAAGCTGCCCATCGTGGTCCAAACACATGGCTGATTTTTAAAATTTTGATACTAAGGTCATTTGCAATCGTATTTAATTCTCGTTGATTTTTTGGTGATTGATGATAAAAAGCATATAATTTATCCATAAATATTTCAAAATGATTTATTTCTTTAATGTTTTTTTATTAAATCGTCTGATGCTAAATGTAAATGATGAGTGCAATGCCAAATCACAACGTTGGGAAATTTTTGTAGAAGTTTGATTGCAACACCTGATTTGTTTCCTAACATTACACTAGCTCCATCAGAACAAAATTCAATGAAATGATTTTTTATATAGTTATCAGAAAATTCATATGAATTTAAAGTAGCATGTATACATTCCATAGTAGTATTTTCTAGTTCTACAAGATTATTAAACAAGAAGAACAAGGGGCTCGCAAATTTGAGAAAATTTAACAAAAGGCTGGCGCGAGCCCCTTATAGCTCACCACTGGTCATAGTGGAATACTCATTCCTTCAACATACCCCAAAAGAAGTCATCAAGTGATGACTTCGTTTGGGGTACATCGAGAAAACATGAAGGGTACAGGAATTATCTTGGGGGATGTGTTCTGTTAAATAGGCTCGAGAACCACATGATATGTGAACAGGTTGCTCCATCCTGTTGGAATACCTCTGCACAAAATGGGATGTTTTTTTGCATGACACAAACATGTCTTAGGCTCGGACCATTTATTCTACCAACTCTGTATGAAGAAAATAATGCTTAACAATAAATGTGTTTACTTCCAACATCAACAGTATTGCTACATTTAAATGTAATAGCATAGGCTATACACATGCTCTTCTATTAATGTGCATGCAGTCAAATAGCACATCTCATAATGCATGTACTGGAGTGAGTGTAGAAGGTCAGTACTATTTTATTATTTTTTTTTTATTTTATTTTATTATTTTTTTTTTTTTGCACCATACTGTATTTTGCATTCAACAGGTGCACTTGCCATAGAACATAGGATTAATTTTTATTCAGAGAAATAAGCCGATTTTTTCTTATTATGCCTGTTCTTTTGGAAGACTAGAGTGAAAATCTCTGCCTTCTTGATATATAATGTTCTTTTCTGTATGTGATTTTTTAAAAATTTAAGTTGCATTTATAAACTGTATCTTATGATATTTTTATAGGCAAATGCAGAAGCGAATCGATTATCTGGAAAAACTAGACGTCATAATCTCATCACAAAGAAGAGACATCAGCCTTATGTTGAATACACACGTGGTCTTGATGAGCCTTTACCAGGTCAAGAAGGTATGGGTGTGTGTTAGCAGTTATACATATTGTGATTTATATGGTTCCTTAAAAGTGAAATCTCAGTAACTGGGAGAAAACCTCCACATATTTTGTAAGAATTTCAAAGAACTGATTGTAGCTTCTGTTCCATTGTTTATCTCACCTTCTGTGATGCATAAGGTTTTTTCTTCTTAACCACTTATGTAACCTTTTGCATAACCAGGTGCTGTTGTGTGTGGATTTATACATCATTAAATTCCTGACATCTATCCTTGGTTGTGGGGGGGGGGGTGCAGGATATTACGAGAGTGCTACATGAAAAAGTTGTATCCTTACTAACTTCCTGCCAACAATTTTCCTCCAAATTAATGTTATCTGATAATATTGGATTCTGTCGAGATTATAATATTATCTGATCTTATACTTCTGTCTTCAAAGACACTTCTTATTGTATCATTCCACCTAGATGTTGGTCTTATTCTGGGTCTGTTTCCTGCCATGCTGGCAAAGAACACTTGTTTTGTTAACCTCCCCTTTCTCATTCTGTTTAAATGACCATACCATCTGAGATTAGTTAGCTCTGTTAGCACATTCTTGAATGCTAACAATGTCAAGGTCTCTTCTAATAGGCTTACCATACGTCCCGGTTTGAAGGTATGGTCCCGCCCAGTTTGTCATTTTGTCCCGGATATTTGGTAAAAATTTAAAAGTGCAGAATATACACGCAGTACAAAAAGTGCAGCCTCGGAAAATGGCGATTAGGCAACACGAATACCTCACTTTGACTCTGGCCTGTACGCTGCATCGCAAGTCATTGTTGAGCATGCGCAATCATGATTGAGTTTAGATTGCGAGTCGGCGTTTCTTTTTGGCATGTTGTTTGTGATTTTTTTTACTTCATTAAATTAATTTAACCTCAAAATGCCAAAATGAAATTGTGTGTTTATGGATGAATTAAAAAAGGATTATCCGTTTTTGAAAAACGTTTGTGGTCATATTGACAAAGTGAAATGTGAACGGGCGTTCACATGCTGGGCGTTCGGACATAAAAAAATCACTTGACATGTGCGAAACATAAGGCTAGTCTAGCAGCGGCAGGAACTGCCTCGAAGATATTGTCATATTTTAAAGGTGCTGATCCAAATGACAAAGAATTTTTAATTTTTGCATTTCATGTTGCTATTCACAATCTCAGCCTTTAAGTCTGCTGATTGTTCATCTAAATTGATATCAAAGCTTTTTGAAACAAAGTTTAGACTGGGTAAAACAAAATGTGAAGCTGTCATTGTTAATGTGATTGAGCCACTGTTGTTTCAGCAACTTTGTGAAGATTCAAACAAAACAAATTTTGTGACGATATCAATTGATTCTTCCAACAGGAAAGAAATTAAAACTGTGCCTTTGTGTGGTATTTTGCACCAGATTGTGGAGTAAAAGTTAAACTTTTAGACTTTTAACCAGTTCCCGGTGAAACTGCAGAAATACTGACAAACTATTTAATGTCAGTTATGAAAACTCATAATATAACAAAAAAAAAAGATTGGATTTTGTAGAGATAACTGCAATACCAATTTTGGGGGTGTAAAATGGAGAGGAGAAAACAATATTTACAGTCGATTGAAGAAGAACTAGGAAGAAATATTGTGGGCATTGGTTGTGGTGCTCACATCATTCACAACTGTCTTCAAATTGCAGTTGATGTTCTACCTATTGAAATAGAAGCTTTAGTAGTCAAAATTTATAAATATTTCCACATTTATACGGTTCAAGTCACTCAACTAAATAGCGTTCTGCGAATTTGTAGATGTAGAGTATAAAAAGGTTCTTCAACATGGCAACACCCGTTTTCTTTCGCTACTTCCAGCTATTGACAGAATACTTGAAATCTATGAGGGACTGAAATCATATTTTATTTCACAAGAACACTTTCCAATGATGATAAAACAGTTCTTTGATAATTATTGTGCTGAAATGTATTTGTGGTTTGTGCACGGGCAACTCAAATTGTTTAACAAATCTATCTTGATTATGGAAAGTACAAAAGCGAGTGCAACAGATATTGTCATCGAACTTAGAAAATTAAAAACAAATCTTGAGGAAAGGCATGATAATAAATTTATACCTCAAGAAGCAAAAAAGCTTTTTAGAATACTGGAAAATAATGGAAGTATTAATATTAATACAATACTACAAGAGTTTAAAAAATCTTATGACTGATGTCTTTCTTACATTGAGCTTTGGGAAAACAGTTTTAGTGGAGCAGAATCTTTTACTTGGATAAACAACAATAAATTAACTTGGTCGGAAATTGAAGCTTCAGGCAAAAAAATTAATGAAACTCTTGCAAATAATGCAATAAACATGGATGAACTGTTTGATGAAGTGGTGATTGCAAAAGCTTTTTGGTTGGCAAACTATGACATTTTGAAAAATACAAGTTGCAAAGAAAAATGGATACAACTATTCAGTCATTTCAAATAAAAGAACATTTAATTGTCCAATCTTGTTCAAATTATAGAATACATTTTCAGCCTGCCTGCCAGGCACATCTTCACCTGTTGAAAGAATATTCTCAATAATGAATAACATATGGTCTGAAGAAAGAGGTAGAATGGCTGAATCAACAGTAAAAGCTGTATTGTGTTGCAAACTTAATAGTGAACTAAATTGTAGTGAATTTTTTGACGTGATTAAAAATAACAAAGAATTTTTAAAGAAAGTTCATGCTAGTGATAAATATTACAAAATATAAGACTTATTGTTAAACTGACCATAGATTTTTAATTCGTATGTATGTTCGTATAATATTGCCTACTGGTTTTGCTAGTAACTGACTAGCTTTTTCAAGGCTTGCACAGTACAAAAAAATGATAAATGCAAAAAAGGTTTAAGAATACAAAAAAACGTTAGTACCTGTTAGGTAGCTAAGGTAACACGTTCGCATGACATTTCTACTCAGTATCATGAACACGTGTTACATGCAAATGCGTAATATGATTATTCACGTACTGTAGTTCTGTAGTGAATTAATTAGATTTTTCCAAGTATCGTTCAGTATGGCCCCTTCATTTCTGTTTGGGTTGCTGCCTGTAAGTAGCACTACTGCTGCTTCTTTAAATAATCGATGTCTGTAATCTTCGTCTACATAGGGCATAGAGCTGTTATTCCAGTCTATAGTGTGGTTTGAAGTTGAAAAGTGATGTGCTAACCTGGAGGTGATTGTTCTGTTGTGATTTACATTGCCAACATGTTCTTTCTGTCTTATTTCCAGGCTTCTCGAAGTTTGTTCAATGTAGGAAAGACCGCAAGTGCATGGAATATTATACACACCTGGATATTTATAAAAATGGAACACTATCTTTAGGAGATCTTAGAACCTGTTGATGCTAGTAGTTGGTTTAAATACAACCCTAATGTTATGGGTCTTTAACAAGCTCACAATTTTGGTGGAAATTGAACCCATAAAGGGGATGACTGCTGTTGAAATTTGCTGGGAGACTGTTCTTTCTTGTTGGTTATCTTTGTATAGAAAATTTACTCTAGAAGTAGAAAACAACGAACAGCTGCACTTCTTGGACATACTAGTTAAAAGACAAGGTAACAATTTCAAACTGTCCATTTACAAAAAACCTACGGACACTGGACGATATCTACATTACTCTTCAAACCATCGTAGGTCACATAAACAGAACCATAATCCACATGTTGAGAAATTGAGCTAGAAACTTTATCTCCAACGATGAAGAAGTTCAAACAGAACTGTCCCAAATCACTATAACACTATCGCAAAATTGTTATCCTTGAAACATCATCAACAAATTTCTATACAAAGATAACCAACAAGAAAGAACAGTCTCCCAGCAAATTTCAACAGCAGTCATCCCCTTTATGGGTTCAATTTCCACCAAAATTGTGAGATTGTTAAAGACCCATAACATTAAGGTTGTATTTAAACCAACTACTAGCATCAGACAGGTTCTAAGATCTCCTAAAGATAGTGTTCCATTTTATAAATATCCAGGTGTGTATAATATTCCATGCACTTGCGGTCTTTCCTACATTGGACAAACTTCGAGAAACCTGGAAATAAGACAGAAAGAACATGTTGGCGTTGTAAATCACAACAGAATGATCACCTCCGGGTTAGCACATCACTTTTCAACTTCGAACCACACTATAGACTGGAATAACAGCTCCATGCCCTACGTAGACGAAGATTACAGACATCGATTATTTAAAGAAGCAGCAGTAGTGCTACATACAGGCAGCAACCCAAACAGAAATCAAGGATCTATACTGAACGATACTTGGAAAAATCTAATTAATTCCTTCAGTTCAACTGAACTACAGTATGCGAATAATCATGTTATGCATTTGCATGTAACACATGTTCATGATACTGAGTAGAAATGTCATGCGAACGTGTTACCTTAGCTACCTAACAGGCACTAACGTTTTTTTGTATTCTTAAACCTTTTTTGCATTTATCATTTTTTTGTACTGTGCAAGCCTTGAAAAAAAGCTAGTCAGTTACTAGCGAAACCAGTAGGCAATATTGTATGAACATACATACAAATTAAAAATCTATGGTCAGTTTAACAATGTCTTATATTTTGTAACATTTTATGACCAAAAACATGTATAATTTAAATAGTGATAAATATTAATAACTTTTTAATGATAAGTTATGTTCAGTTAAGAGTAATTAAAAATTATTACTACGAAATTTGTTTTTTGTTAACCACTCCGTTATTTAGCCTTTTGAATCATAAGTACTTACCATAGAAGGCGTTACTTTCTGTTTTGAGTAAACTCTCAAAAATGTTCCGGTTTGATAAAAAAAAATAAATTTATGGTAAGTCTAGTTCTAATATCTTCATCGTTAATATGATACTGCCATTGATGCCATCTGTTGGCTTCCCTGACCTTTCCCAGAACTCTCATATCTATAGTTTCCGGTCTTTGATCAAGCGCTTTATTTTAACCTGACTCTCAGATCCATAAGTTTAAAGCTAGTTTGAACATTGCCTTGTATATATCTAGTTTCATGTTTTGACTACTTTCTCTTTTATTTCAGATCAAAGATACCATGCTATCTTTGATCTGTTGTCAATTTCCATATTTAATTTGCTATCTTCAGTAAAAATTGTGCTAAAATAGCTGAGTGCCTAAAATAGCTGAATGCCTAAATATCAACCGAATAATGAATGGAGATTCATTATTCGGTTGATATTTTCAGTGTTTCTGCCTATTTTCATTGTCTTTGTCTTTTTATTGCTGATTTTCACCAAATTTATTACAGCAGTTATTCAGTTTAGTCAGGGAATCCTGCAGACTGTACTGGATATTATATTTAGGTGTATAACACCATCTACATAAAGTGAAGAGCTGAGATTAACATCTCCAATTTTGATATCAGGTTTCATTCCACTTTCCTTCATAATGTGATCCATATAAGTAATGAACAACAATGGAAATATTGGGTATCCTTTTCTTACAATTGATTTTACATTACACCCTCTTCCTGTGTTTCCTTCAGTTCTAACTGCTGACATACAACTTAAATACAGATTATAAGTTCTGTATAAGTTTACGTTTTCTCCATATATGAGGTAGGTTCCAAACAGTTCCGGCCTGACATACAAAATTCGCACCAATTTTGAAACTGTGTGTGTGTGACAGATAGCACCATCTATGTAGAGCTTAGTGTACAAGTTTCCCAGTTTCAACTCTCTACCTGCATCATTCAGTTGGAGGCACTCATTTGACTAACATGTGGCATGCTAAGTGGCTGTAATGTTAAAAATTGAGTACCGTGCTGTGATAGTTTTTCCCCAAAGAAGGTCTTTCTCCAAGTGCTATCAAACAGCGATTGGATGGTGTTTATGGGGAAGCCTCTCCTTCATATTCCAACATGAAGGAATGGGCTCCACGAGGATGATCCACGTGATCGTTGGCCTGTGGAAATGATGACTGAGGGAAATGTTTCTCTTGTTGAGGAAGAACTGCTTAATGACAGACGGTTAAAGCTCAAAAAAATCTCAGCAATGTTGGGGCTTTCTTAAACAACTGTCTTTCGCATCATTCACAAGAAGCTTCACGTGATGAAGATTAGTGCAAGGTGGGTGCCCCAGTGTCTCTCTTCAATTCAGAAGGAACATTATGTGACCTGCCTGCAAGTTTTTAGAGCTTTTCCAAGGGAATCAGAGAGCAGTGCTGGAATCCATTGTCACTAAGGATGAAACCATGGAGTGGCGCAAGTCAGGTGAAGCACTGCCGAGAAAAGCCAAGGTCACTCACTCCACCAAGAAGATCATGGCAACAATCTTTTGGTATTTCCAGGAAATTCTCTTGATTGACTTCAATGAAAGGAATACCACTATGAATGCAGAATATTATGCTTCACTTCTGCACAAACTGCACAACGCCATAAAGGAGAAGAGCCTAAGAATACTGTCATGGTGATTACCTGCTTCATGACAATGCTCCAGTCCATACGGCTATTATTGTGAAGGCTGCAGTGAAGGACTGTGGCTTCCAAGAGATTGAACACCCAACTCTCCAGTCCAGATCTAGCACTCAGTGACTACTACCTCTTCTTGAAACTGAAGAAAGACCTTCGAGGAAGAAAATTTGCAGATGACAGTGAGGTGAAAGTTGCAGTTTTAAACCATTTTGCAGACAAAAGTACAGACTTTTTTTCAAGGGCACAGAAATGGTAATTCAAAGATGTGAAAAGTGTGTGTGTTGAAGTAAAGGGAGATTATGTTGAAAAGTGAACAGTTGTTTTCTTTCTGTTACCCCTAAAAGTTAGTCAGGCCGGAAACTTATGGAACCAACTTCGTAATTGTAATATATTGAAAACTTTTCGCCCAGCACCTTGTCATATGTGTTTTCCTAATCTACAAAACTTAAGTACAAATCCTTTTTATATTCTCATTATTTCTGAACTGTTTGTTATAAAGTTAAAATCTGATACTGATAACTCTTATTTGGCCTGAACTTTAAACTTCTTGATAATTAAAAACATTAAACTACTTGATCTTCTTGAAATTCTATTCCACAGTTTTCATTAGCATAATCTTGTATGCTTGCATAATTTTATCTGGAACACTTAGAAGAGAATGTGTCATTTTCACCTTCAGTTTTATTTTATTTATCTTTTTTTATTTTTATCTATTATTATTTTTTAATAGCTACGAACTATGAGTGCTCTACTCCAATCACCTGCAGTTCAGCCTACTAAATTATGCAATGTATCAGTTTAAAAAATTTATAACCTCCATATTTGAGCATGTCGTGTATGCTTTTTCTCATGTTAAAAGTTTAATGGATGAAGCAGCACTAGGAAAGGATAAACAGTATTTAGTATAGTATTAGTATTAATAGTAGTATTTAATCCTTCCAATATGTCATCTCATTTTTTACCGATACATCGTCAGAGAGTACAATATGCGACTTATAGCGTGCTCACACTCTCTCTCTCACTCACTCAAGTGAAACATGGATGAGAGACTAGATTCCTAACTAGGCAAGGTGTCCTCTATGGAAACATATCGGTGGCCTAGAATGTAAACTGCGATTTCAAAATATTAGTGTTTCCCAATTTCGGGAAGTTTATGCAACCATATTTATTCAAATTAGGCTGGTTTTTAAGAGCAGCAGCAGCAGCAGATTCTAAAAGCAATCTTTCTTTTCTAAAGCATTGTCTGTAAGGCTAGATTGCCCATAGTCGTGAGTGCAGGATGTTTTTTTTATGTTCCATGCAGATGGTAGCTGATTTTCCTGTCTGTCCATAGTAGACCAACTTCATGGACAAGGAACTCTATGTACACCTGGAACTGAGAGAGAGGAGGGAATTTGTCTTTAGTGGATTGGATAAGGGTAGCTGGTTTTAAGTGGGGCTTGAAAGTGGTGCAAAGACTTTATTTCTTTAAGATTCTGGTTATTTTTTTCTGATGTTTTTATATTTTTTAATTACTAAATCTTTCTGAATAGAAGGTTAGGAAAGGTTGATTATTTTATTTTTTGATACTGTGGGAACTGTAGCAATTAGATTAAAAAAAACAGTGCTGTGTATGTGATTGAGTTCTGCTGCACGAGAGGGCTCGTTGGAACCAGTGCCAGCTCTAGGGTTGCTGGTGGTTCCTCGATACAATTTTAAGTTGAGCGCCCCTTACTTTTTTTTTTAAATGTAGTTAAAGTTTAAAAACTCAAAACATACATATTTTTATGTAAAACTGTGTACTTTGGAAACAACTTTGAAAATTGCAAAACATGCAGAAATGCACAAAGACTAGAATTACAGATGCATAAGTTGCTGATTACTGGCTATGAGCTTTTATAACTAGAGATGTACAAACTAGAAAAATTGTAAAATAACAAGAATCATTTAATTTTTTTAATGGAAAAAGAAATGTAATAAAAAATTAAATGATTTAAAAGTTTACTTTTCTTGATTTTATGGAAGCAAATTCACTTGTTTCTAGTTTCTCATAGATATCACCTTCTGTTACGATCATGGGAAAATACCAGTACTTTACTGCTCTTGCATGTGAAATACTAGATCGTAGATTATGATCCCACTAAATTGTAAATCAAGAAATTAAAAAGCCTATTCAAAAAAAAAAAAGAAAAAGTTTCTTCTTGGTCTCCTGACATCACAAAAAAAAGTTATAATCTCTTCAGTTCCCTATCCCCTCCCAGATATATGGCTTACCTGAATTAGTTTTAGTCTTGAAAATGAACGTTCGTCACTTGCTTTTGAAACTGAAAGTGTCAAAAATATTCAAAATTAAATTAATAAATTGTTAAATTAATAAAGATGCTTTCTAAATCATTTGTGTATATATATATTGCAATATTTATGAATTTCAGGTAAGCTGTATATCTGGGAGGGGGTAGGGAACTGAAGAGAACTTTTTTTTTGTGATGTCAGGAGACCAAGAAGAAACTTTTTTTGAATTGGCTTTTTAATTTCTTGATTTACAATTTAGTGGGATCATAATCTAAAGGTCTATAGATGGAGCGGTCTCGATATCCTTTTTTTTCTTCTTTTTTTTTTAATCAATTGCATTGTGTCCATACACTATTGTACTGCTTTTTCCACTCTACTTTCCGATAATTAAAATCACCCATTGCGACCATCCCGTTTTTATCTTTGATATTCCCAGGCTTATCATAACAACCTACAATTTAGTGGGATCATAATCTAAAGGTCTATAGATGGAGCGGTCTCGATATCCTTTTTTTTCTTCTTTTTTTTTTAATCAATTGCATTGTGTCCATACACTATTGTACTGCTTTTTCCACTCTACTTTCCGATAATTAAAATCACCCATTGCGACCATCCCGTTTTTATCTTTGATATTCCCATCTATTTTATCTTGTTTATTCCAACATCACACCAAATAGTCTCATATCATCACATGTATTGCCATTTTTCCACTTGTATACTAAACAAGCAAATTTCATCTGCTATCGTTAGTAATGCATTTCTCTTCTGTTTCTTTCTATCATTCATCTCAAGAGATTCTCTTTCCTTCATTTCTCTTTCTGTAATTCATTTCTTTCATGCAAAGCCTCAGTTATTTGCCTTTTGTCTCACAAAACATTTGAGCTCCATCTTATCTACCACATTTCTAGTAGTCATAGCTTCATACAGTTTCATGCATTCATCTTCAGGAGCTTTACTTTCTCTTTCATTTTATTCTGTCATCACCAACTTTCATGTTGGTTCGTCCACCCTACATTCATTACTGTTACTACCATTTTGCTTACTGACTGACTGTCACGTTGTTAATCTCCATCAAAGTGTGATGATAGGCGCTTCAATCTGTTATCACACTTCTTCACATTCTAATATTCTCATTCTTTACATTCTCCCTCATAGTCCATAATTCTTTCATATTTTTTGGTGCACACATAAAGTCCAGTGGTGCAGTTTTTACAGCTGATCTATTGTGAAAATTAGTCCAGTACTTAATTTTTAAGGCAATGCATTTTACACTGCCAACTTAACAGTGCTACTTTTTCAACTATAAATAATAATTAAATATTATAAAAATGTAAAAATTAAATGAACAGTGTGTTAGCAGAATCACTACAGAGTTTGGCTGGAAAATGCCTTTTTTTTCAAGAGACTCAGGTTTACTTCCTACAAAACAAACAAACTGGCTGTGGCCTCTGACACTGAGTCCTAGGATACTGTGGAAGTGCTGTGTAACAATAAGCTTTTCTGCTTTAATTTTTTTGTGAACCTAATTAATTTTCTTTAAACCTTCAATGGATTAAATTGATTAAAGACTATTTCATATATATGGATATTAATTATTTATATTAAAAATCTGTTTTGTTGTTTTATTTAATTTTTAGCTTCATACAGTGAAGCTAAAATTAACATGATTTCCATCCTCATTTTTACTCCTTTAGTGTTTACAATACAAGATGTTGATGATGGTGATGAGTCCAGTTCTGATCGCCGCCAAGTTGCAAGAAAACAAACTGGTGGATTTCAGTATTTTTCTTCAGATAAAATGAGAAATGTTGCTAAAAAATCAACTACACAGGACCGAAGAGATAATACATCACCTGTTCTTCCTATTGGTGAGAACTTTGGAAATAAGAGTAAATTGGATAGAAAATTCTCTGTATACAAACTGAATTGCTTGATTTTTTTTCTTTTCTAATTTTAAACTTCCTGATTCTGGGATCTGCTTGATATTTCATTTTTATTATTTTTATGGTTTTTTTTTTTTTTTTAGATGATGCCTCAAAATACATTTTATGATTTATTATTCCATGATTTCATAAAATTTCAAAAAAGTAATTGAATCTTAAAAATATGAAAAAGTCATTGATATAGTTTGCGTATTTATGTTGATTATATATTTCTTTTTATGTCTAAAGCAAACTCAAAATTTAAATTTTGTAACGTCATTTAAAAATTGGTAAATTTTAGAAACAGAACTATAGAACTCGTGGAAAAACTTCATTGTGTCACAATTGTATTATATTATTATAAGTCTTATGGAGTCAAAAGACTTATTGTGGGAAGTTCCACTGTTACATACATATACACCACTTTCCATGAAATAAGTCTATTTCTCCCCTACTCAACACCCTCAGTATACAGTTTTGGGATTTTTTTTGTTCTCTCCCTTTCCTCTTCTCATTCTGTAAAAATAACTTCTTACCAACTTATGTCTCTATCATACTCCCACCCACACCCCTCTTCCTCCTATTCACTAAGCCAGTGTTCTTAAATTTTTGTAAAGGCAAAACTCCACATAAAAATATTTATTTTTCATTAAATTCATGTGAAAATTTTCATAAAAATATTATTGAAAAAGAATCACAATTATGAGCCATTACCCAAAATATTTTAATCAAGAAAACATATGATACATAACATTACAAATCATAAAGAAACCTTCCTAGAAATAAGTCAGTTTAATAAATATTTGTATTTTCCCTATTCACTGAAGTTTTTTCAGAAACTACAGTTGTAAATGTCTTTATGTTTTGGAGAATCCTAACAAGTTTTCTCTGAACCCTAGGCTTCTTTGGAACATGTTTAAGAAAAAAAAACACTGCACCAGACTCTGCAAATTGCATTTTCTCACTCTTTCTCTTTATATCAAACATCCCAGAGACTTTAGTCAATCATCTCTGGACCCTTTTCACAGTAATCCATATTGTGGTTTGAACAAATTCTCATACAGTGGAACTATAACATTCTTACTTCAGAACTGCACATCATTGTCCTCTGCATCATGCTGTTATCCACTTTGCTGTCCTCACTATGTTAGCATTGTGTCAATAAAATTTTGGATGCTTATCCACCATCACTCTCAGATCCCTTATCTCCTGCATCTCATCTTTGCTTCTTAAATTTTAAAATGTTACACTTTGTAATATTGAACTGGTTACCCATTGACACAGTCTATTCAAGCTCTCTTGCAGAGGCACAGCATCTGCTCTACTCCTCATAGTTCTTCCCAACTTACCAGCCTGATTGGCTGAGTGGTCAGTGTATCTGCTCTCCATCTAAGTCAAGGGATTCGAATCCCACCAAGGGCATGGATGTTTGTGATTCTCCTACTAACCAATTACCATATGTACTGCTGTGACCTGTGTCCTGGTGTAGTATGATCTTTGATGTCTTTGCAAGATAAAAAAAAGTCAAATCAATTTTCCCAACTTCACACCATATGCAAATAACTGTATAAAACCATTCTAACCTTTCTCACCAGTCTAACCTTTCCCAGTATCATAAATACAACATACAAGTTAAACAGTATCAGCTCTGAAACATATCCTTGAAGCACACCACTAATGACTTTCCTCTTTCAGGATATTACTCCTCCATACACAACTTGCCGATACCAATCATACAGCCATTCTCCAATTTTGTGCACTAATCTACCATCCAACCCCATCTGTTCGAGTTTAATTACCAGGTTTTCATATGGTAATCTATCAAAGGTCTTTGCAAAATCTAAAGAGATCATTGTATATATATGCATTTGTCACCTTTTTATAATAAGTACATAGCAACTCATGGTGTTCATCAAAAGAATGCTGCTATTGTCAACCTAAATCTGAATAGTCATGATCCTCACTAATCTCTCTAACACTAGTCTTATGATGCAGAACAGTGTTGTCCTCTTCCCAATCCTTTGAAACTTTGCCAAATGTAAGACTCTTGTTAAAAAGCTACATCATGGCTACCACCCTAAAACATTCCTTCAAAGCATGCAGTATATTATGAACTTATACCTCCTTATTAACACCTGGTTTACTCAATTCTCTGGTCACTCACCATCAGTCCCTCCTCCTCCACTCTTCCTACTACATTCAAGTTCTGCATAATGTTACATTCAAGAAGATCAAATGCCTTTATGAATTCTTCATTTAATATCTCATCTATTTCATGTACAGGGGTTATCATTATAATATGCAAAGGGTTATCATGATATCATATAGATATCCTTTCATAATTATTATTTCTTCTACCAGCCACACAGAACTCCCTTTCTTTTGGCTTCATTAGCTTACTGCTGTCATACTGTACTTTTGCTATCCTTATCAAGTGAGTCACCTGCTCTTTGTACTCCTCATGAAACTGATTATTGCTACTCATCTTGTTTCCATGATGCCTTATTCTTCTTTCAAAATTGCATGCTTCACCTCCTCATTCATGCATTTGACACTTACCTCCTAATCCATGAAATACATGTAAACTTTGCTTTTTTTGCAAATTGTTCTTAAGTAGGGCCCAAGCAACATTAATTTTTTTTTCTATTCAGTTCCTCATTCCATGATTTAGCTTCCCAAGCAGTTCATAACTATCATTGTAGTTCCATATCTATCTCTTTCTCACAGAGGTCTTCATGTGGCTGGCCACAACTCAGACAATCACTTCATGTCATCACTCTCATCCCATTTATAATAGCATTGTCTGTTGAGATTATCAAATCCAATATCCTTGTATACTCTCTTTTTCTACTGCCAAAGTTAGTTGCCTCTAAAAATCTCAAGAAATTCATTCTCTTCCACTTCTTCCCTCCACAAGATGCCATCTTTTTATTCTCACTATATTATAATAATTAAAATCACCCATGATCAATCTTTTCTTCTTTGCTTGTCTAATTTGCCTATACATTTCCTTCTTACTGTCCCCAATACACTCTGACTTACACACACACACACCTTACTACCTCAAAGCCACTGCCATTATTGCTCCTAGCATCACCACTTTGAGTGGACATAATTCCCTGCTACCATCAACAGCACTCCTCCTCCCTGTCTGTCTGCCTTCAGAAAAAAGATCATATCCCTTCACCTTCATTCAACCATATCTCACTTATTCTGACAGTTTTGGGGCAAGTAAACTTTATTAATGCAATAATTTAATTTCCTTTATTTTGGATACTTCTGGCATTTGTAAACAAACATAACAGGTCATTTCTGGTTCTATAACAAGTCCCACCAGTAGACAATTCTCAGATATAAGTCATCACCTGCCCACTCACAAGCACATTCATTGATTACCCTAAGATTATTTCTGGTGAGGAAAAGGTGTGCGTACTGTTTAAAAGAATAATAATGTTTAGTTTTCTCTACATTAACCTCCTACCAGAGGAAGGGATGTGGAGAACTATACATCGTATACTCAAAAATTGTTTAAAATTATCAGTGAATGAATTCAAATGAAAAGAAATACTATTTGTTGTTATTTATTGTTTGATATAATCTGTTACTTATATCTTATGTATATATATTTTTTATATAAAATTAGTTTCATCACATTTGGCTGAGTCCCAAGAAGGACACCGGGAATCGAAGAAGTTGAAAGGTTATGTTCGTGTTAAATATTCTGAGCATAAATGTGGAACAAGTTGCGTAAAAAGAGATAATCCTATTTTGCATAAAGGGAAAAATCCACTACACATTCCTATGGCATTAGGTTGGGAAAGGTTAGCCTTAATTTATTTAATTTGCAAAATACTCTAAACGTTTGTTTATAAATTGTCACATAACATTAAAATTTACTAATCTCCCCCCCCCCCCCCATTGCTGCATACTCACTGAAATACCATGCACAAAGTTTTGGGAAGTTTAATTTCACTCTCATTCTCTGCAGTATAGTGTTTATGATGCCTTTATTAGGTCATGTTGATGTTTAGAGGAGAAACATCAAGGAATAATAATTAACTAAATTAATTAATTATTATTTTCAATCAAAGGAATCTTTATATGGGTTGTTTTCCCAATCTAAGGTGAGTTAACTGATCTCATGTGGAAGTAGCTGCCCCCCGACCAGAAACTCTGGTTTTTTATCATGCATACAGGCAAATTGGCCAAGAATGTGCACATAATTTATAGAGAAAAATACTGTTCAATGCAGATGGAAAAAGTGGCATTGTGTGTTTTAGATAGAGGATTAAGAATGTAGATGGACAGTTGAAGGAAAAACAGGAGTTTGTGGAACTTTGATTTATTATGAAAAACATGTATCCGAGTGTGTAGCAAAGATGTTAAATAAATTTCAATCCACCTTCAAACCCCCAAATCTACAATCTTTTACTTTCTCAAAGAGACAAACTATCCTTTTCTACTACTTGGTGTTTTCAAAGTTCAAAAAAAAAAAAAAAAAAAAAAAAAAAAAAAAAAAAAAAAAACTATTGAAATTGGTTGGCTAAGAAGATTACTTGGAGTATCTCTGCTGGATAGACTAAGAAACGAAGACATAAGGAAACGACTAAAATGTGGCAATGGGAACAGAAAGATTGCCAACTAAAGCCCTGTATACAATGATGGAAGATCCAAACGGCTGCCCAGAATTAGATGAATAGACAAAATAAAAGAGGACCTGAAAACCAAATCACAACAAGAGACACCAAACTGGACAAAATTGTTTAGACTCCTCAGGGACAGACAGAAGTGGAAAGAGTTCATTCGGCATCATCATCCACATAGATCATGGAAAAGAGAGAAGAAGAAGAAGATACTCCTACAACCCATCCTATTTTGGTCGGATGGGAAGATTGGTTAAAATTATTTGAGAACATTAGAAGAGCCGTATTTGATGAGCTGAATATGCTCTTCAACCCTCGTCAACTCCTAATTTTTAATTCTTGTTTAAGAGCTTCTTAATTAGAGCAAATTGTTATACCTCTGTTTTTGAGGGTGTTAATGACTCCAAATTTTTGCGAAGGGTGGCGATATGAGTTAGCATGTATATATTGGCTGGTATGTGTAGGTTTGCTGTAAACAATGAAGGATAGACAGCCAGAGGGAAGACGTGTGACTAGTGTAGCCATGAAAGGGAGCGAGTTCTGATTTTCAATTTCAATAGTAAATTGTATGCGCTATTTGTTAGAACTTTAAATGTGTTAAAACTTTAGTTTAAACACATTTAAATGTTAGAGTAAAACTTTAGTTTAATATATATATAAGAAGGTCGAAATGTCGAGTGTCTATTTTGGTTTATATTAAACTAAAGTTTTACTCTAACATGGTAGTTGTTTCCATAATTTGCATAATGTATTCAGTTCTCTGACACTTTATTTCCCTACCTTTTCTTAAATCAGAAACAAAGTACACAGAACAAATACATACATACATACATACATATATATATATATATATATATATATAGACTCTCACTATCTCCCCTACACTCAGCATAATGAAACTATCAAACAAAGGACCTTATCTATCTGCTGCAAAATGAACTATGGTCATCAAAAGGATTTTTGACAAATGAAGGAACTGTCAACAAATATATAACACCTTATCCAAAAGAAACACTGACTATAATTTGGCTATAGCCATCATACAACTAAGGGAGTTTTTGCAAAAAAAAAAATGAGAGGCCACTCTGAAAGTACAGTCTCAGAGTAGCTTTCAAATTCTCATCAGAACTTGGGTACTGTTTCAGTTCTTTTAAAGATCCTCTTTTCCACCTGGGAGTCAGCACAATCAGTTGTTCTTGTATTCCCTACATGATGAAAACAAGAACTATTCCATTTAGGCAAGAAGAGCATAAGAAGCATGTCATCTATCTGCATTTTGGAAAACCAGATCTTACTGACCATTCCATTGATACTAATCGCAGGATTCACTGGCTAGAAATCTAACTTTACACCATATCAAGTTCTGGCATGGTAGGAAATTTTAAGGAAGCTTGTGAGGCCATTAACAACTTTTCCTCTCTAAATAAACATAATGATTTCAAGAATTTGACCTTCTGTTATCAGACTTCATCCTTCAACTCTGTAAATATCCATTCAACCAACATAATAACAGTTAAAAAGTGTGCAGTAGAAGCACTAAGGATACATACTATTAGACCATTGAATGTTTTCTTGAATCCCATCATTGAAACAGTAATTTTATTTTAATTTAATTTTGTAATTTAGTAATTTTGGATAGCAAGTTTTTTTTATTTTATTTACTACTTAATGTAGCTTCCTCAGTGTGAGGGTGCAGTACCATGTCCTTCCAGTTCTCTCTTTTGGCAGCTCTTCTTTTTGTTTCAGCATAGTCACATGATCCTGTCCATGATCTTATCTCATGGACAGGATCATGGGATCTGTATATGTGGGAGTCTATATATATGTATGTATTTATTTATTTATAATTTATTTTTTATTTTTAGATGGTCACTGAGGGAGGTATATCCTATGTTTATTAAACTGATTTCTTACAGTTTTTTTGGTCACAATGATGTTTAAGCCGTTGCATCTGTATGTTGTTTCATATATATATATATATATATATATATATGGAAAAGTTATAGTTTCAATTGGTCATTTTTAAAACGATGTAGATTCCATGCCCTTTTCCCAAGTTTTATGTCTTTTAAAGAAACCATCAAAACGAAACATGCTAGTAGGATTTACCATAGAGCGAAGTGGGATCTTCTCGCCGAGAGAATCTTTTACACCAAACGTACTCTGGCCTTCTTATTTGCTAAGAAAACTGCGTTATCTAATAACATTGAACATTCTCTAGATATTGACACCTGCAACCATCTTAAAGAGATGAGGAAATCTCAAGGCTT
Source organism: Typopeltis vanoorti (assembly GCF_054136105.1). Taxonomy (NCBI): domain Eukaryota; kingdom Metazoa; phylum Arthropoda; class Arachnida; order Uropygi; family Thelyphonidae; genus Typopeltis; species Typopeltis vanoorti. The sequence continues at coordinate 78,326,476 of NC_143573.1, read as the reverse complement.
CCAGAGTTCAAAATGAGAATAAACTAAAACTAGTTAGAAAATCTGAATCTCTTAAAACAGAAACAAGAAACTCTTCAACTTCTAAATTACACCTCCACCCAGATCAAGTTGTCATCAGCAAATCTAGTCATAACCTTTCTACTGCCGAGAAAAATGTCCTCACCAAAGGTCTCAATTTTGTTTTATCTCTGAGATCACAAAAGAATTATTACTTATGAGAATTGAAAAAGCTGCTTCCTTCTTTTCCACCCAAGAAGCAAACCTACTCCATATGGAATCCATTTTCATTATTAACAATGTCAAACCTCCTATTGACAACATATCTTCATTAGACTGGCAGGCTATTAAAAAACTACAAGATGACAAAGACATCATTATTCTACCTGCGGACAAAGGCAATGCTACGGTTTTTCTCAACTCTGAGGATTACCACAACAAGATGCTAGATTTGTTACAAACTGACACTTACTCGATCCTCAAAAGAGATCTTACAAGCGAACTTCATAATCGTACACACGACCTTTTGAGAACAACAACAGAATTCCCCAGGAACATACGTTTATCTCTTCATTCTCTCCATCCATTAATCCCTCGGTTATATGGATTACCTAAAATCCATAAAGAAAACATTCCTCTACGACCAATTGTCAAAGGGATTGATTCTCCAACCTATAACTTTTCAAATTTCTTGCCAAATCTCTAAAAATGTTTCTCTGGTAAGTCATCATCTTTTATTAAAAACTTTGTGGATTTTGTCTCTACCCTTAAAGATATCACTAAGGAAAAGGAAATCACGGCCAGTTTTGACATAGTCTTATTTACAAATGTTCCTACAGAAGAAGTTCTCTTGTTATTAAAAAATAAATTATCTAAAAAGATCATGGCCTTATTAACTCACTGTGTTCATTCAGGATATTTCAAATATGGAAGTACTATCTACAAACAAAATTTTGGTCTAACTGTGGGAAACCCATTGTCACCAGTACTTGCTAACATCTACCTTGAATTTTTTGAAGAGAAAGCTATCTTCTCCTTCCCTTTAAAACCTAGAAAATGAAATTGATACATAGATGACATTTTTTTTTAGTTTGGGGCTACGGCCATGAATCTCTTCAGAATTTCTTAGACCATCTGAATAATCAACTTCCAAACATCAAATTTACAGCTGAGTTAGAAGTTAATGGTTCTCTTCCTTTTTTGGATGTTAAATTGACCTGTTCAGTAGAGAAATTGAAGATTTCGATTTACAGAAAACCTGCCCACATGAACAGATATCTCCACTCTGTCTCATCATTATCCCCCACAAAAGTTTGGAATCATTTCGACACTTGGACATCAGGTTCGTTCTCTTCTTTATGACGAAGAAGAGCTAAACAAAGAACTTAATTTCCTCTGGACTACCTTTCAACTGAATGGCTATTCCCCAAAAACTATTAACAAATTCCTGTTTAATCCATTCCCTCGCCATAATGAGGATACAACAAGTGTTAAAGGTAATGTTTTTCTCTCTACCTTACATCAGCTCCATCTCTCCCAAAATGGTCAAGGTTCTTCGAAAGAACAACATACAGACTTTATTCACACCTTTACACAAATTCTGCTCCTTACTGAGCAGACCTAAACCCAGACATAACAATCGCAAGTATCTTGGTCAACCATATTTGGTGCGTTTGTGATAATCCATACTTTGGCCAGACAGAGAAATCCATTGAGCTATGCATCGAAGAACATCGGAGAGACATAAAATACTGGAGAACGTGAGCCAGTGCTCTGTCTAGCCATGTTCTGTTTTCTGCAAATTCTAATTAAGAGAACCATACCCATCCAGTACTATGGGACAAGTTTACTAATATTTTCCGTTGTTACGATGAATTAGAGAGAAAGATAGTAGAATCTAAAGAAATCATTCTCAATCGTATACATTTCAATAATAACCTAAGTTATAACCTATCTGACTGTCACTGTGCTGCTATCCGATATTGGCATATACGAGATTGGGAGCGCACACGTATGCCCAACAATGAAGTCAGAGAGAGAATGTTTTTAAATTCACAAATGTTAAAGCATTAATGTTGAAATGCATACGTTAACCTTTTTTATTCTGTTTAGTTATTTCCTTTATGGTTCTTATTGGTTGTTTCTTTTATTTTGCACCTGAAGAAGTAAAGACAAAACTAGTCGTGCCATTAAAATTTGTTTTATTTCTTCTCTCAGTTTCCCAGTCATTTAATCCTAAAAAACATGTACTTCAACCGAGTAAATCAGTCTTCTAAACATATATATATACACACACATACACACACCTGAAAGTGACCTCAACACTGAGGCTAAATCATCAAGTTTAATTGTTTATTATTGTTAATACATGTTTTTGGGCAGTAGTTGAATCTGTCATTTGCAATGAATGCTATACATCATCCAGCCTTTTGCAAGCACATATAGAGTATGGTTTGGACAGTTGATATGCATTGTAGTTATTATAGCTGCAAATTGGGGGATCAGGCAAAAACATGGTTTATTTCTGGATATCTGCGGATGGTGCATATTATTTAAGTTTGTGTTTATGTGGTTATTGTTGAAGTGGATACGAAATTTGGAAAACTCGAAAGAGTTTTCCAAATTTTTTGCTAGGATTTTTTATTTATTATTATTTTTTTTTTGTAGAGATGTGTTTCTAACTGCAGTAACACTACATATTTGTTTAGTTTTCCTATTATTGTTATGCTTTACATGTTAATGAGTAGTGATGAGAAGAGATAAATCCCCCCCAGATATTTTATTATTAAGCATGCAGTATTTTTGCGATAACATGGCTTTAGAGGTATCTCCACATATCACACTACTCAGCTTTCTTATATCATGATATTGCAGCATGTGTGTGTGTGTAAGTTGCAGAAGGACTTAGGACTTTCAGTTAATTCTGCCAGCCTGTTTGCCCAAGTGGTTAGCTTATCTGCTCTTCAACCAACAGGTTGCAGGTTCACATCCCACTGTGGGCATGGGTGTTTGTCTTTAGGTGGGCAGTGAACTTCATCATCCAGTGTGAGACCACCTCCCTGCTTATTGGAGGCTTCAGGTAGCTGAAAAAGTTCTATGTTTTATCTCTAGAGCAGGGTTTCTAGACTATGTAAAAAATAAAAAAAATTATAAAAATGAATAAAAAAAAAGAAAAAAAAAGCATTAGCTCACTCATGGTATCAATCCCACTCATGAAAGGTAGCTTACTATCTTTCGTGAGGGGGAACCACATTAAAAGAAAATGCCAGTGGATTGAAAAGCCTCCTAAACTCTTTCTGATGACCAGCCTGTGAATGCTCTGCCCTCAAATGGAGGAAGTTCTGAATCTCTGCAGTATATTTAACATACCATTGAAAGGTATCACTCATTGCATATTGAAAAGAGGGAGGGGAGAAAAACTAGAACCCTACTCTTTAGACCAAATGTGGCATTGGCTACTTCAGGTTCCAGCAGAGAATAGCCAGTACCTTTGCTCAAGAAATCAAATGTGGCATCAGCCATTTCAAACCTCAAGTAAGCAAAGTGGTATTGCTTCACCAGGTGATGGTCATCACCTATCGCTACCAGCTGTTAGCTTCTACATTTCCAAATCAGAACATTAGAATAATCAAAGAAAATGTGTTGAATGATTTGCAATTCTAATTTATTGCATAGAAAATAATTATTACCAAATATGAATTAGTATAATCTAAATCTGCATACTCTGTAGATTATATAACCATGTAAACACAAAAATGTAATATAAATTAAAACATTTACAAAATTAGAATAATTTTAAATGTGGTTCAAAATATTAGAATAGTATAAATATTTATATGCTCTCCTCTAAACCAATTTTTTCAATTGGTTTTGAGGAGATCATATAAATAGCATATATTTCAGTAGCTATGGGACTGACTCGTGTGTGAGGAATCGTTTATGTGTGGATTTCAGTTAATCATTTGCTAAACATGGACTGAATGAGTGACATATCAGATGCTTTTGTATAGTGTATCTGCACAAAGAAGGCTAAACTCAACAGTTTATAGCTAAGAAATCGAAATATTCTCAAGCATGCATGAGTAGAGTATTGAGACAGTATTCTAATTACGGAGTTTACAAAATTTTGCTGCAATAGCGATTGAAAGGCAATAACTACATCAAGAGACGAGAGGAGTTGAAGAATATCATGAAGAAAAACCACTTCTGAAGTGTAAGATATTTTCACAGGAGATGGAAAGAACTAGGTGTGAATGTGTCTAAATCTACGACACTGAGATGACTTCATGAATTGGGTTTCTTTACGATTTCCAAGTAAAAGGCAGCTAGGATGTGATAGTGTAAGAAAAGACTGTTGTGCAGTCAAGAGGACTGGGAAAAGGTACTTTTTAGCAATGAAAGTATGTTTTGTGTATCCCATGGTCATCAAGTGATGTGTTTGGTGTCTTAAGCAAGAAACATTTGATAAAGAATGCATGAAACATTCAATGAAATTTTCAACTTCTGTCATAGTATGGGCTTGTGTGACTGCAGAGGGGGTCCAGGTGGACTGTGCATTGTGTGCAAAAGAGAATTTCAAAGTGTACCAAGAAATTCTTGAGCATTTTATGTTATGAGATCGGAAGTTTATGTGCTGGTGTTTCAGCAAGATCCAGCTTCTTGTCATACTTCCAAGACCACTACTAGATGGCTCAGAGAAAGGCAAATCAATATAATTCCTTGGCCAGCAAACTCACCAGAGTTAAGCCCATTGAGAATTTGTGGGGAATTATGAAGAAACCTTTTTAAGAAGTTGGCCCAAGAGACAAAAATGAACTTTTTTCTAGTCTGCAGACCATATAAGCATGTTTTGATTTAAAAAAAAGACTGTGACCACTAGTAAATAATATATCCAACCGTTTACAGACAGTCATAAAAACTAAGGGAGACGCAACAGAGTTAATTATCATGTTGTTTCCCTTTGACTGTAATTTTTGTTTTTCATTTATTTTGTTGTTTATTTATTTTCGCATTATTCTAATATTTTGAACCACGTTAAAAATTGTTCTAATTTTATGAATATCTTCAAATAACAATTTTCTTATAATTTATATTATATTTTAATGTTACTTAAATTAAGGGGATATTAAATCCCACATAGTTTTAAAACCGAATAAGAAACTCAAAGATTGGAATCAGAGAGTTTCTTGCCGAATATAGTAAACTATAAAGTATCGGCGACACTAGCGTTAGCAAATGCAAGTGATCCTAGTACGTAGTGCAATACCGGACGACTCGTTGCAAAGGTGGGGGAAGTTTATTAGCTCTTTATACTTAAATATTTTAATGTGTTTGCATGGTTATATAATGTACAAAGTACATAGCTTTAGATGCTAATTCATATTTGGTAATGGTAATTATTTTCTATACAATCAATTAGAATTGCAAATCATTCAACACATTTTCTTAGATTATTCTTATTTTTTGATTTGGAGGTGTAGTTGGCATTTCCTCTGGTATCTGTTTGTATTGGAATAATCATTCAATACACGAGAGTCACTTTGGCAGAAATGAGCCATGCCATGAGATGTAGGGTTGACGCATTTGACTGAGAGAGGCTATATATTGTGCTTCACCAATCATTAGTGCACCTAAATTAAGTGGTATTGGTTATAGGACAAAGCCAATTGATATTCTACTGATCATTCTTAATCTCCTTGAATCTCTCCAGCCACACACAAGTTTTTGGTGTCTGTTTGTAAGCCATTCCCATAGCTTGGCTACTAGTTTTCCATCTGTTCCAGTTTATATGCTAACTTTCTACAGGATATTCATGCTGTAGCCATTTCCTTAAAAGGCTCTGCTATAATGTCAGCATGTATTCATTACAGTTTTTTCCTGTCATAACAGTAACTTATCTTTTTTTTCTCCCCATTTAAACTATATTAATAGTTTACTATTGAATCATTAATATCTCATCATACAGACGAAGCAATACGACAAATATTATGTTCATTTTAAAATTGGAAAATCATGAGTTGGCATACTATTAATGATGGAAACCTCATATAGAAAAACTTGATTAATTGTGATATTTTTGCCTATGTTTCACAGGCATCTTCAGTACTGGAATAGAACACAAATTAAATAAATAACAGAAATATTCTAAAAAGTGCCACTATAATAGCTCCAGTAAGGTAACAGTTGGCTATTTAGTCAACATTCTCCTCATTATTTAAAAAAAAAAAGAATATAATATTTCTCCATGACCTATGCATTGGTATAAATATGTCGTTTTTTATACGTTTTTGCAATTTGGAATGATTCTTCTTCTGATGCAGTTCATCTCAGAATTCAGTTCAGTTAAAAGAAGAAGAAGAAAACAACCAAATAGCCCTGATGATCACCTACAATTCTCAGTATTCCACAAAAAGAAGACATGGAGGCTGCTGTATTCATGCAGAATCACACCATCTGTCTAGTCAAAAAATTGTAACTATTAAGACCTTAATATGTTGTGTTCATTCTTTATCTACTACATATGAATTTCTGCAGTAAAAAATGCATCACATTGTCAACTTTCTTGCCAAATAGTTAATGGTTTCAATGGAGTCTTCGCCAACAAAGTTTAACAGCTATAGAATTCCTGTCTCTTTTGCTCAAGAGGATATGATTCACATTCCAGTGCCTTGTATGAAAGGGAAATCTGAAAATATTGCAAAAATTTAGATTCTCTTAACATTTTTGTGGCATTTTGTTCTGTCAGAAAAATCTTCATTTCCAAAGCAGAAGCTTCCTCCACTTGTTTTCTCAGGTGTTTACCAGATTCCTTGCTCTTATGACTTGTCTTATTATGAATGTCTGAGCTTGCTGAACTTGCCATCTCTACAAAGAATAGAGACCTCTAGAATAAGACATAAGAGTAGCTTTCTTATGGAAACTTGTGAAGCATTACTTCATTGCCCAAGCTTAAATAAGTCTTTGATGGTCCTATGTATATATCTCCTTTATGGGAATAGTGCTCTTTCAATCTACTTATCTTTCCTGATTTGTTTAATTAATTGCACACAAAGTGTTTTAAAAGAACGCATCTGCTAGCCATATTTCTAAACATTTATACAACTAATGCATGTAGAAAAATCATGTCATTTATTAAAAATTTCCACTGTATTTCATCCATTGTAACATGGATATCATTAGGGAGAAAACAGCTTGAAAATTCTTTGAAAGACACTCTTAGACCATTTTGAATTAACTCTAGAATTTTGCTATTTTGGTCCAAACAAGCACATTTAAATCATAAATTTAAATGATAGAATGATCTGCATGCTTGAAGTATTAGAATGAAGAAATCTTTAGAATATTTAGCTGCTACTTGACTCTGTGACCACTGGATTATAAATTTAACCAATAGATCTCTAAATAGTGTGATGAACTAAATGTTCTTTCTGAGGATCTGGATTTTGCTCTTTCTCTTCAACAAGCACCTTACTTGGATATTATGGTAGGTATGGGGAAAAAAAAGGCATCAGATATTTATATCTTACTGAGAGATAGTTCAACTTACAGTGTTATTAGCGAGGATTGAACAAAGAGACAGATCAATAAATAAAATAAATTATTACACCATGTAGAATATTAGTATGCTACTACTGCTGTTGAGAAGTTATAAATTTGTCGTGCTTGTCTGCCACATCTCTGTGATTTCCCCAGGGGCCATAAAGTTGGCTTTCAGCTATGCCCAGTAGTGGATCGTATTGGCTCTCCCACTTACCACCTTGCCATAGATCTTTTTCACTTCTTTGAAATCTGACTAGCTGCAGCATTGACTTAAAGAAATTAAAGATCTGTGTCTTTGTAGTTGGAGGTGTAGCTCAGTGGTAGATTGTTAATTTTACATATGAAATACTCTAGGTTCATACCCTGGCACCTTTGTTTTCGATCTACATTGCTTTCTACAAGCTAAGTTATTTTTAGTACTGGAAAAAGCTGATCAAAAAGAGAATTCAAGAATGGGTAGATAAAAATATGATGCTGTATGAGATGGAAGGAAAACTTTGAAGATCTATATGACAAGGAAAATCAACCAAATGAGTTGCCATTAGAAGATATAAAGAAGGTAAATGAAGATGATCTAGGTCCAGAGATTTTGAAGACAGAAGTAGAAATGGCCATTAAAGAACTAAAATGTGGAAAGGCAGAGGAATAGATGAAATACCTGTAGAATTCCTGAAACAACTTCAGAAGAAAGGAACTGAAGAAATAACCAAAGAGAATTACCAAAAGATTTTATTACCTTAATATTTATACCTATACCAAAGAAAAGTAATACTGTGAACTGCAAAGATTTTAGAACAATAAGGCTCATTTCCCATATATCAAAAATACTTATGAGAATCTTAACATGAAGAATTGCATCCAAGGTGGACATTTCTTGGAGAAGATCAGTTTGGTTTCAGGAAGGGTAGGGAAACAAGTAATGCAATTGGACTGTTAAGAATAGTAAGTGAAAAGTGAAAGAAGTCTGGAAGTGAATAAAGAAGTTTATATCTGTTATATAGATTTTGAAAAAGCTTTTGACTTTGTAAAATGAGATAAGATGGTGGAAGTAATGGAAAAGATTGATATAGATTGGAAAGACGGAAGGCTGATTATTTCACTATATATGGGACAAACTGCCATGGTGAGAAACATATATGGTTCATCAGAATCAGGTATCATTGGACAAGAAGTAAGACAAGGCTGTTCTCTGTCACCAGTTTTGGTTAACATGTATTCCGAAGCAATGTCAAAAGGAGCACTGGAGAATTTGGAAGAAGGAATAAAGATTGGGGATAGACTGATATTTGCAATAAGATATGCAGATGACAAGACATTATTATCAAATACTGAAACAGGACTATAACATCTGTTGAACAAATTACTGGAATCCTGTATCAATTATGGAATGAAAATTAACATAAGAAAAACAAAGGTAATGAAAATAGCAAGGAAATAGACAAATATGGATATCAGAATAAATGGGAAAAATTGAATCAAGTAAAGACATTTAAATATCTAGGAAGTGTGATTAGCAGTGATGGAAGATGTAAAAGTGACATAAAAGCAAGAATAACAATGGGAAGAGATGCCTTTAATAGAAAATGGAATTTATTCAGAAGTAAAATGGACAGAAACCTAAAGAAAAGACTAATAAAATGTTATGTGTGGAGTGTTGCCCCCTATGCAGCTGAAACTTGAACTTTGAAGAAAGAAGAAATTAAGATTTTGGAAAGCTTTGAGATGTGGATTTGGAGAAGGATGGAAAAAATCAAATGGACAGATGAAATAACTAATGAAGAAGTCTTAAAAAGAGTAGAAGAAGAAAAAAGTCTGTTAAGGAGGATAAAAAGAAGAAAGGAAAACTGGATCAGACATATTCTGAGAAGGAATGGAATCATCAGAGATACCATCAAAGGAAAACTAGATGGAAAAATACCCAGAAGAAGAGTAAGCAAAACAATTCTAGGTGGCATGCTGAATGGAGACAGGTACACAACATTGAAAGAGAAGGCTCAGAAAGCGGAAGGAAAGTTTTTGCTACTAAGAGGAGAACCTGCTCAATTGCAGAATACTCAAGAAGAAGATGATGAGGGTCAACATGGCTTTGTGAAGGGTCAGTCATGCCATAGTAATTTACTGACTATTTTTTTATAATAGAGTAACAGCTGAGTTGGATAAAGGAAATGGCTACACGATGATTCTGCTGGATTTTACAAAAGCATTTAACAGAATTCTGCATGAAACTCTGTTACGCAAATTAGAGCAAATGGATATAGATGTGATAGATTATATGGATATGAGGGGGCTGATGGATAGATACCAAATAGTAGTATATGGATAAACAGAATCCAGACGAATGCAGGTGCCTAGTGGTGTGCTGCAAGGTTCTGCGATAGGACCATGACTGTTTAATTTGTACATAAAATAAATGAAATAAGAAGAAATTTGAAGGTTATTTGCTGATGATACAAATTGGGCAGAGTAATCATTAATCAAGGCAATGTGATAAGCTTGTACGATGATTTAAATAGGCTGTCAGTATGGGCAAAAGATGGGTGTCAATTTTGAAGAAATGTAAAGTATACATTCTGGCATAAATGTGTTCCAGGAAACAGATAAAACTGGAGATTTAGGGTGGTAGTAGACAGAGAGAAGAAGTTTAGAATACATATTGCTAAAGTCATCAAGGTAGCTCATAGGATTACTTGGCTATTGAGACAAGGAAGTAGAGACAAGTAAGTTGTTATTCTTCTTTATAAGGCCTTGATACATCCACACATTGATTACTGTACTCAGGTTTGGTCACCTGGGTTTTTTTGGGGATGAGAAAGTGGTAGAGGAACCAGAGGTAAGTGACGAAGATGATGAGTGGTCTCTGAGATGTGCCATATAAGGATAGATTAGAGGGTAAAAGGTGTGTGAGGACTAGATTTTTCACTTGAAGAGTGTCGAATGATAAATGGGCAGCCTGAGTCAGTTGTGAGTGGTTTGTCTATTAATGGTTTCAAGGAGAGATACAATAGATATTGTGTTGATAGTTTGGGTTTACCATGATATGGCTTAGGACTCCATGGAAGTGCTGTACAATAATAATAATAATAAACTGTGGTTTCGGAAGTTTATTTTGCACTTGGTTAGACTATAATAAATTTAGTTTAATCCTTTATCCAAGTGTAGGCAAACAAAGTTTGTGCCTGAAAATATCTCCAGGACTGAGGCAAGGTGGTACATTTGTTGGCAACTCATAGTAAAGGTGGACCAAGTTCTCATCTCTCCTTGTCTTAGTATAAACTTAGTATAAAATAAACTGCCAACATCTTTCTCTAAATCCAGAGTAATTTAATAATAAGGTGGTACACCTGTGGCAACTCATATAGGTAAATATGACCTCTCCATTGCTCCCATAATGCAAAGCACATCTCTGCAAGGAGATGTGCTTTACATTATGGGAGATACTAAAACAAGGAGAGATCAGAACTTGGTCCACCTTTATTACGAGTTGCCGACAAATGTACCACCTTGCCTCAGTCCTGGAGATATTTTCAGACGTAAACTTTGTTTGCCTACACTTGGATAAAGCATTAAACTAAATTTATATAAACTGTGGTTTCTTTTCATTTGGTTTCTCTATTCACCAACAAAGCACTACAAGAGACTTCATTTTTTTTTTGAATTTTCCTTTTTTTCCCTGAATACATTGTAAATTTGTTTAAATTCACTATCAATATAGGCTAGATACATGGTGGAATAAAGTCTTCATACAAATCAAAGGAACAGCAATGGACAGTCCTATCTTATTTGCTTTGGCTGATTATTTTATAAAACATCAGAAAATCAACTCTTCCACACTCTTTTCCTTCAACTTCATATTTGGCTTCATTTTGTTGATGTATGGTTCCAGAAATTACTACAATTTCTGGATAAAATAAACTCCTTGTCCTCCCATATCAAGTTCATTATTGAATGTATATCCAACAACAGTCTTCTTGTTGAATACCTTAATAATCCATAAACCCTACAGGTAGTATTGAATTTTCCATTTATAGAAAACCAGCATTTACTGGCAGATGCATGCATTCATTCTACAACCTTTGCTCATCACAGAGATATTTATCAAAAAGTCTTGTCCAAAGAACTCATGCAATATGCTCTTTTGATTCCCTTCTTCTAGATGAAAAAAAAAAAAAAAAAAAACGAAAAGCACTTTGGTGATTAATGGTTATAATGAGGCTGCTGGTTAAAAAAAATAAAAATAAAAATAAAAAATGTGATACTTTTCATCCGCCAGACAGATTACTATCTGATATGAAAAGAATTTTTATATCCTACCTTAAAGGAACTCCTGTCTGAGAGCAAGGATTCTTTACAAGTATAATTTGTACACCTACCTCAAACCAGTTCAGAAGCTGCCTTCTTTACAACCATCTGCCAAAGACAGATTACCTTCTCTCCTTGCCAGGTGTCATCAAGTCTCCTGTTTATGTCATCTTTGTTATTTGGGACAGATTGACTGCTCTGCTGAGATTAGAATCCAAGAACATCAGGATTATATTGCAGTTTAGTATATGACATATCTAGCCTTGTTTCCCATACTATTTTGACACTAGACAGAGTTCTTTAGAACCAGACCAAGATTCTTCACATTCTAACAGATTCAAATTTGAATCTGTTGGAATTTAGTATTTAGTTGGAATGTAGTCTTTTTTTCTTGAAACTTGAGAAACATTACGAAATTGTCTGAACCTTAACCACTCTTATTTGTATGCCACTTTCAAAGTTTTGGAAAATAATTATTATTAATTGTTTATAATATATATATTTAACAATATTGATTAGGTTATTTAATTTTAGTTGCAGAAACTATTCCATTGGTTTCTTTGAGCTCTAATAGTGCATTCCTGTCAACTCTGCTGTAACTGACAAAAACTCATGCTATATGACTCATATCTTATGATTCACATTTTAAATACGGTAACCAGTCTTCTTTTTTCTCCTGGATGATGTTCATGTTACTTATGATGAAATATGTTCTTCTTCTGGCTTTACAACTCTCTGAGTTTTAGCTTACAAAACAATTTTTAGCCATTCTTTTCTTTTCTGGGCAATCAAAAATTCTTGTCCAAAGAACTCATGCAATATGTTCTTTTGATTCCCTTCTTCTAGATGAAAAAAAAATTAAAAACACTTTGGTGATTTTTCCAATTCTTAACTTTCAAAGTTGTAAGATTTTTTGTATATCATCAATCCATCTTTTTCTTGGTCTCCTTTTCTTCCTTTGTCCTAATGGTTTCCATTCAAATATTTTTTTTAACTCCTCTATCTTTCTTTCTTTTTCGATTCTTTCTATATGCCCCACGTGCTATTCTTTGTGTCTTTATATATTTTACTATATCTTCACCATTAATTAGTTGTTCAAGTTCATTATTTGTTCCAATTCTCCATATTCCATTTTCTTCTTTTATTGGTGCCATATATTTTACTTAATATTTTCCTTTCAAATATCTATATCTTTTGTGTTAAGGGCCACATTTCACATCCATATGTTGTTACAGGTCTTATAATTGTCTTATAAAGTTTTAATTTAGAATTATGATTCTTCTCTCCCGTAGTCCTAAATGAACCATTGGTTCACTCATGGCTGATAGGTGATATTCTTTATTAGCCTCCTCCAATCATCTCGGTCTCTTGTTCTTGATGTCAGTTGAGAAAGGGAGGAATTTGTCCAAAAAGGGAGGAAAGAGAAGAATTGTGATTAAGAATCTTATTACTCATTAACTTTTTATAAATATAATAATACTTATTTCCAGCCCTGATTCTACTATTAATTTCATCAGATGTATTATTGTTTGTTGTTATTAATGAACCTAAATATTTAAAACTATCTACAACTTCAAAACTGTATTCACCAATATTATATCTTATAATATTTTTATTTATTGTCTTCTTAATTTGTAATCCAACTTCTTTAGCGTAATTATAATGCAATTTCTGACAATTTATCTTATCTCATTTTTTATATATTGGTTGGATTATTCCAATTTTCCAATTATTTGGCATTTTTTCTTCTTTCCATATATCTAATATGAGATAATAAATTTCTTTCCATAAAATTTCACCTGCATTCTTTATAAGTTCTCCTGTTATCCCATTTACTCTTGTGCTTTAAAACTTTTAATTTGTTTTATTATTTCCATTATTTCTTTATAAGTTGGTTTTTGAATTCTTTTTACTATATTTCTACAATTATTTTGATCTTCATATTCCTTATTTCCTTCTGCTGTCATAAATAATTTCCTAAAATATTCCTTCCATCTATCTTTAACTAAGTCTTCCTCAGTTAATAATTTTTCTTCTTTATCATTACATCCTATCATTTGTGTATAAAAATTATGTATTAACTGTTTAATTCTTTATAAAATTTTCTAGTTTCTCTTTTTCTCATTATACTGCACTATTTGTTCCACTTTCTTCTCCATCATTGCTTTTCTTTTCTTTTTACAAATTTTATTTGCCTCCTTTCTTTTCTCTTCATATTCTTCTCTATTTTTTCTTGTGTTCCTTTGTAAACATTTTTTACTTGCTTTGTTTTTCAATTCAATTATTTCCTTACATTCTTCATCAAACATTTCTATCATTCATTTCTATTTTTCCTATACCATCCTATTTCTTCTTCAGCTGCATTGATGATTGTTTGTTGGATTAAGTCCCATTTTTTTCCATTATTTTTACTTTTTCTTTCGTTTTAATATTATATTTTCTTTTCTTCTGATATTTATATCAATTATTTTTCTATTTTGGAATGCTTCAGTGTTCCATTTCTTTATCTTTTCAGTTTTCTTTTGGTCTACATTTGATATTCTGTATATAAATTTAATTTTAACTAACATATAATAAGAGTCACAATTTTTTCCTCTATATGCTCGTACATCATTAACTGAATTTGCCTATCTTTTCGCTTTTGGATTATTCCAACAACCAATACATTCTTTGGTTGTTGGAATAATCCAGGTCCCCAAATGTATCTTATGTTGAAAACATGTGCTCATTATTCTAAGTTTATTTGATATTGCTAATTGTTAAGTCTATTTCTGTTTTCACTGGTTTCTTCATATAAACTGTACTTTCTGATTACTTCATGAAATGCGTCCTCTTTCCCTATTTTTGCATTAAAATCTCCTAATATTATCATGGCATCATTTTTATTTTATTCATCGAAATCAGGACATGATTTTCACATTTCTTGTAAATCCTCTTAAAATTGATCTATCACAATCTCGTCAGCATTTTCAGTAAAAAGTGATATTATGAAATTTTCCTTTAATTTGTAACTTGCAAATTCTTTCATTTATTGCTGTGAATCCTAAAATTGATTTTATTATCTTCTTTCTAATAATAAATCCTACTCCATAATTTCTTTGTTTTTCAGCACCACTATTATTATTATTTGACACCTCCAGGGAGTCTAAAGACTCATCGAGGGAGAGTGTGCCAACAGCATCGAACGATTGGTCCCCTTCCAACTACTAACTGCGCTCAAACTTACTTAACTCAGCCATTAGTAGCAGAGGCTCTACCAATCGACCAACCTTTATAATATAATATTTTTTGTTTATTCTTCCTTTTCCTCTTCATCTGATCTCCTGTAACATTGTAACATCCAATTGATATTTCTTTAACTTTTCTGCTATTCTTTGCAGTTTCCCTACCTGTAACATTGTTCTAACATTCCATGTTCCAAAATTCATTAACCTTTTCATGTGTCATTTCCTTGAAGTCAGTCTGACTTTCAATTGTTTAGCTTTCTTAACAAGAGATTTTTTACAGGAATGGGTTGTTAGCCCATTGCCAAACCCCCAACCTAGAGGATCAGGCCTCCAAATTTTTGTCTCCTGCAGGCAGGGTGGCCCAGCTATAACCACAGATACTGGATACCCATTTTAGTTGCCTCTTATGACATGCATGGGCTACATTGGGACTGTTCTTTAATCCTGATCACCACACAGGGGATGATGAAATATATTTCAGAGTTTTGATAAATTCTGTTTTTATATATATATATATATATATATATATATTTGTTAGCTGTGTAAATTTTTAGAAATAATTGTATACATTTCTTAAATAATTAGGAAAGTATTAACTGTAGATCAAGTTTTTCATTGTTTATTATTAAAATATCATATTGGCATATGTGGTGTCACTAAAATGGCATTCGTGGAAGTATTACATTAAAAAATCTTCTTGTTTAAAGAAATCTCTGTGATTTTTGTTTGTAAACAAAACATTATGCCATATTAAAATAAATATTATTTATTAATCATAAATATTTTTGTTTTATGTATTGTAAAACATTGTCAGTGTGAGTTGAAGAACAATAGAAATTTGAATATTACAGAACAGAAAGATGTTTGTGTTGCAATGGAATCCTTCTAAATCTCCTTCCATATAGTAGCTAGGATAAAATAATTTTCGTGTGTGTGTGTGTTAAATAAAATAAGTACTTACTACAGTTGAGGATAACAATTTCCCATACTTTTGGAATAGAAAGGCAGTCATTACAGTTTTCATATTCTTGCAGCTAGTTTTATTTTGATCAAGTCTCATAAATCTGGTTTGACTTAACATGGTATATACAGCACTAGCCACATAATATTCACATTTCTGTTATTGTTCTTCAACTCACACTCATGTTTTTGAAATGTAAAACATTACTTTTGTGATTAATAATAAATACAGTTCATTTTATTGTAGTGTACATATCTTGTTTAAAATATGTACATTTGAATGAGTATATTTTTAATGCTATTATTAATATCCCAGATATTAAGTACAATTAATCTAGGTAGTAGGATCATCTAAACAGAATATAAGTTGAAAGATGATAGAAGTGTTGAAGTTACAAATAACAAGAGCTTGGGAAAGAAAATCCAAATGGTTATGGCCTTAAATTGACCCACAAAATTTGGTGACCAGTTCATTAATGAGCGGGTAGACAGATATGCAAATAAATGTCTATCTTACCTTCCATGCACATGTTCTTACATCTTCTCTTCATATACTACGAGAGTGGTCGGAAAAGTTCTCGACCTAACAATGAAAAAAATGAATTTATAATTTCAAAATTATTTTTATTTTTCAACATAATCTCCCTTAAGACTAATACATTTATTCAGCGATGCTCCGACACCATTATCCCGACCCTGTAGTGGTTCTCAGTAAGATCTGCAAAATACCCCTCTACAGCTGCAATCACCTCTTGATTTGAAGAAAAATGCTGACCAGCAAGGAAGAGTTTTAATTTTGGGAAGAGATAGAAGTCAGAGGGAACCAAATCTGGGGAATATGGTAGATGTTCCAATAATTCATAGTGCAGATCCCTTAATTTTCCCATTGCCAAAACACCTTTGTGGGCAGGTGCATTGTCCTGATGAAAGATGATTTTTTCTTCTGTAAACCGGGTCTTTTCTCACGAATTTTTTCATCTAGTGTGGTTAAAAGATTGGAATAATATTCCCTGGTTATTGTTTTATCCTTTTCAAGATAATTAATAAACAAAATGCCTTTAGCATCCCAAAACACAGATTCCATGACCTTTCCTGCTGATGGAACTGACTTTGCCTTCTTTGACACTGAACAACCGGCTCCTGTCCACTGTTTTGACTGCTGTTTGGATTCTAGTGTGTAATGGTGAATCCAAGTCTCATCCATAGTAATAAATCGACAAAATCAGTTTTATTCTTGTTAAAACGCTCTAAGCACTGTTCAGAGATTTTCATGAGAGTGCATTTTTGATCTGCTATGAGCAAGTACGGCACCCATCTTGTGCAAAGCTTTTTCATTTGCAATTCTTCATGCAAAATATATCCTACACATTCTTTTGAAATGCCTATAGTCTCAGCAATTTCACACACTTTGTCTCGCCAGTCATCCAGTACCAATGATCCAATGATCAGTGATTTCTGATGTTACAATTTTTGGAATTTGGATCATCTTCAAGGCTGGTACAGCCACAATTAAACTCATCAGCCCATTTCTTAATTGTTGAAAACAAAGGCGAAGAGTGCCCATAAACTTTTATGAACTTTGAATGAATTTCTTTTGGCGTAAACCTTCTTTTACAAAGAATTTTATAACCGCATGATACTCTATTTCATCCATTTCAAGGGATACAGACAACACTTTTGCTTCAGACAGCTGTATAAAACAGACTACTTGATTGAATGACTTGCAATTTCACCTGGATGCTCATGACAGATGTACCTACTTAGAAAAAAAAAAATCTTGCCGATAGTGTTGCCATCTATGGTTGAGGCCGAAAAGTTTTCAGACCACCTTCGTACATGAATTTGCTTAATCTCTGATGGCCATGTGGTCAAAGGTTAAGGAATATTCATGAATAAAGATTTCCATATTTGTAGGACTATTTAACTTTTTGTTTTTAATTGAAACTAGAAGAGTATCTGATCAAATTTTAACTAGTTTTTGAGTATCAATTGACACATGAAACTTAAATAAATGACTTAGCAGGCTTGCTAAAAAAAGTTAGAATATTAAAATTATTAATCTAAAAACTGATAGTCTAGTTCATTATTTTTTGTCAGAAGAAAATTGATCAGAAAAATAGTAATGAAGATAATTGCAGTAAGTTGTATAACTTGTTACATCCATTTGAGAATATATTTATATGCACACAGATATTGATTTACTTTATATTATAAATCATGAAATTGTGAAAAGTTGGGAATATGTCATAAATTTGAAAAAGCACTAGTGTAACTAGAAAATATGTTGCTAATTAGTTATAGATATTTTCATGTAACATGAAATACTGACAACTTTATTTGTTATTCTGTTTATTCCTATGTTTCCTCAGTTTTATTTCGGAATTTTGAAAATTCTCATGAATTATTATCCTCTAATTAGTAACTAAATCTGAATAATTTTCATTAATCAATATCCTTCTGTATTCCTCATTTTTCTTTAATTGCTTATGATATTGTTTATTAGACATATTGTCAAATATCGCACTGGAGGAAAGAGACCAGTTGTTTATAGGACACCATGTGGTCGGAGGTTAAGGAATATTGAAGAGGTTAACAAGTACATAGCAGATACTCGATCTCTGTTAACAATTGACCTGTTTTGTTTTGACAGCTATGTGCATACGTTTATTGAATTTAGACCTGCAAAGGTAATATTCTAAAATTCATGCCTTTTTTTATTTATATTAAATTGTAAGCAATTTTATTTAATTCATTGCAAAAGATGATTTTGAAAGAGAAGCAGATAACTTTAATGTTATATAGCATACCATAGTTTGTTGTGTTATGGTTTATACATCATCAGTCCTCCTAGTTAGTTAACCCAGTTATTGTTTGTTTATTTGTAAATCCAATCACAAATCTTTAAAAATATTGTAATACCAAGGATTATATAAACATGAGAAGGTTATTAAAATATTTACAGCCTACTGATGCAGTTTCTTGGCAGTGTTACATGGAGAGAAGCTTGTTCCTTTAGACAAATATAAAGATGAATAAAGAAAATAAGTAATTATTGTGGTGAGTCTGAAAATTGATATTGATTGAGTTTTCATGGGTTTTGAGGTACTTGGTGCAATTATAAATCCAGGTACAGATGCACAAGTCCATTTAAATCTCTATAAGAGACAGTAGAAATCTAATACAGGTAACCCTCGTATAACGCGGATGTTAGGTTCCATAGAAGTGCCATGTTATATAAATCGTGTTATGCAAGACTCAGATCACATAGAAAAAGTAGGTTATGTTCCGAAATCATGTTTATTTTATTTTATTTTTTTTAATTATATAAACAACAATGACATCCAACAAAAATATATTTTTATTTAATTCATGTATTTTATGAAAATATATATATTAGTTATATTAATTAGTATAAAATATATAAATTATGAAACAAATACATAGTATAAAATTATAAAAATTACAAATTGTACATAAACTTCATTGCACACATAATGCATAAAATGTTTTAGGCAAAATAAAATAAAGTGCATATGCTTAAATATAAAGAGCCAACAGGCTTCATTTCGGCAATACAAACACTATTTAAATTAAGGGGATATTAAATCCCACATTGTTTTAAAACCGAATAAGATATAGTTTTTATAGTTTACTATATTCGGCATGAAACTCTCTGATTCCAATCTCTGAGTTTCTTATTCGGTTTTAAAACAGTGTGGGATTTAATATCCCCTTAATTTAAATAAAGTGCATATTTTAATCTTTCATAGCACAAGGATTTGAGGATCGGTTAATAAACACTGGTTAATAAACACCTGATGCATTACTACAAAACAGTCGAGTAATTCTATCTTTAGAAACTTTGAATCCAGGAGCTGATTTTTCATTTTTCAAGATATAGGTGCATTTTTGCATTTTTTTCCAATATAACCCGGATTCATCTGCATTGAACACCTGGTCTGCATCATAAATGTTTATAAACTGTGAGAGCTTTTTTGTTTAATAAGATTTCCATCCAAAGGAATTTTCTTTCAAGTGCAATCTTCTATCCATATCATTAGAGATTTCTCCATTTTTCCCATTAGAATATCGTGTACATGAGCAACGTGCTTTGCACTTACTATTGGCCCAGCAATAAACATTTTCTCGGATTTTATGTTCGTTTTGTTTGTTCGAAGAACCTGTGTAGCTCAGTGGATGTGGCGTTTGCATACCACAGTGCTTGACTGCATGAAGGAAGGCTTTGTTTCAAATCTAGTCGGCGACTAGAAGAAATTTTTTTAAGCCTTGTTTTTCAACCAGTTCCCGAGTTAATCAATCTCTGGCACGGGCAAGCGGATTTTTTCCTCCCGGAAACTCTGGTTTTTCGTCCTGTAAACTCAAGAAAATCGACCATAGAACCCACATTATTTTAGACATTAAATATATTGTGTTAGGGTTAGGGACCAAGAGGTGGTGGCACTTGTTAAGCCGTCTCGCTTCGCTGTGTGCCGCTTAATTAGTGATAGCCTTGGGCCAGCTATCTCTGATTGAGTACCAGTGAAGATTGAAATGCCCACTTAGTCTCTAAAAGTTTGATAGGGCTGAAACGTACTCCCTGGGAATAAAAAAGGCGTTAGCTGATTTTTTGATTTGTTTGTTTGAATTGTTGATTCCTTTAAATTCAAAGTCCTTTGCAACAGCCCTTGGTTTTTCTCCACTTTTCAACCGATCCAAGATTAAATTTTTTTCTTCAAGAGAAATAAATTTTCTTTTCAATGTTGGTTTTTTGCTTTTGTTGCAGTTTGTGACCATTACTATAAAAATATTTTTTTTTTACATAAAAAAAAAGCATTACATATAACTCACCAGAAAATAAAGTGCTCAGCTTGAGATTAACACACTTATGATTTTAATCTGCTTTCTGCCAGGAAAGCGAAGACAATTTTCAGCAATAAACACTTTATACGGTAAACAATTGACATACATTTACTAAAGGGTATTTCCCCTAACATAAATTCGCTACTTATAACTACATGTGCGATATGGGCGGACGCAAATTTAACGAAGATAAAATTTGATTTTGAAGTCGCATGGTGAAAAACATGTGAAAAGATAAAGGGTTTCTACAATTTATAGACTGTTTTTTTATCGGAATCGTGTTGTATAACTACCTCGTTGAACAAGGATTACTATAATTTGTAGAATGTGTTATATCGAAACCGCGTTATACGAGGGTTACCTGTACATGTATTTTTATGCTAGGCAGTGGAGAGAAATAGTAAGTGAGAATCATTAATCAGTTTGATCATTATCAGTTGAACAGCTTAGTATTGTTTAAGAATTTTTAGAATTGCTGGTATACAAGAAGGTCATTTTGCCTCTTTACAAGGCCTTGATAAGATCTCACATGGGCTATTGTGCACAGGTCTGGTTTCCATTGTGATTCTGACACAGTGGAGAGAGAGTAAAAGGAGAGTATTAAAAATGATATCAGGATTATAAGAAGGTGGGATGATATGATCGAGACTTACAAACTTCTGAAAGGGTCATTCAGGATTTCAGTTGATGGAATTTTTATTTTATGGAGGGTGGGGAAAGGACGAGGAAGGGGACGAGATCTATATTTTTCTCTCATAGAGTGGTGCATTATTGAAATGATTGCCATTAGGGATGTGTGTGCAAGCAGTGTGAATGAATTCAAGAACAGGTATGACTGCTAGTGCATGTAGCCTCCCTTAATTAGTCCCTGACCACCTGTAGATCTTTTGTTAATAACAATAATAATACCTTCTCAAAAAAAAAAAGAAAAAAGATTCCATTGCTGGCCAAATATTGTTTGGATGAAATATACAACTTGAGAAGAGAAGCTTAGTTTTTTCCAAGGCTCAGTCCTGTTGCATTAAAACTCTGTAGTCCTTTTTAAAACAAACAGCCATAACCTTATATCCATTCAGTGTTTGACTAATGTTCATATGAAGTTTCTTTTATCCAGAAAGACCTCTGAGATTATGCACATTCTTTCTGATTCACCTGAGAGAGTGCTAATTAATAAAAGATCCTAAGCATTGGGAGAACAATACAGATTTTTTTTTCTCTAATACAGATTATTAAGTCTTTAAGGAAGATGTCCTCATTGGTTGGGTAATTAGACAGTAAAAAAAAAAATCAACCTGTACAAGAGATTAGAGTGATTATTATAAGAAGTAGATCACTTAAGGCAGCAAATGAAAAAGTGTGGTAAGGAAATTTTGAGCTAGAGCAATTCATAAACAGCAGATCTCATCATCATCATCATCAAATTCCTGCCATGTACCCTCAAGGGGTGTACAGGATATGATAGTACTACATGAAAAAAATTACATCATTATTAATTTCCTATCTACAATTTTCCTCCAAATCAGTCTGTTACTTGTCAACACTCCAATATTATCAGCTATTATATTTCTATCGTCTAAAGCACTTTGTACCGTATCAATCCACCTATATCTTGGTCTTCCTCTCGGTCGTTTTCCTGCCAACCTGGCAGAGCACACTTGTTTTGCTAATCTTTCCTCGCCCATTCTGTTTAAGTGACCATACCACCTGAGATTAGCTCTGCTAACGCATTCCTGGATGCTGACAATGTCAAGTTCTTTCCTAATATCCTCGTTTTTAATATGATACTGCCATTGATGCCATCTGTTCACGCCTATAATCTTTCTCAGGACTCTCATATCTGAATTCTCTAGTCTTTGGTCAAGTGTTTTACTTCTGACCCAGCTCTCAGATCCATAAGTTAAAACTGGTTTGAACACTGTCTTGTATACAGCTAATTTAGTGTTGTGACTAATTTCTCTCTTATTCCATATGAATTTATTCAATTGACTTCCCACCATACCAGCTTTGCTGATTCTGTTGTCTATTTCTATATTTAATTTACCATCTTCAGTAAAAATCGTACCTAAATAGCTGAAATGTTTTACTTGTTCCACAGGTTCTCCATTCACAACACAGTTGACATTTTCAATGATTCTGCCTATTTTCATTGTCTTTGTCTTTTTATTGCTGACCTTCATACCATATCTATTACAAGAGCTATTCAATTTAGTCAGAGAATCTTGCAGACTTGTAGCGGATTTATTTAGAAGTATAACATCATCCGCATAAAGCAAAGAGCTGACATTAACATCTCCAATTTCGATATCATGTTTAATACCACTTTCCTTCATAATGCGATCCATATAGATAATGAATAACAGAGGGGATAATGTACATCCTTGTCTCACACCAGATTTAACATTAAACCATCTTCCTGTACTTCCTTCAATTCTAACTGCTGACTTACAACTCAAATAAAGACTAAATATTGCTTGATATAATGTCCCATTGACACCATATAACTGCAGCGTATTGAATAGCTTCTCTCTTGGCACCTTGTCATATGCCTTTTCCAGATCGACAAAACTTAAATACAGATCTTTGTTATATTCCCATGCTTTCTCGACTATTTGTTGTAAAGTGAAGATCTGATCTTGACAGCCTCTATTTGGCCTGAATCCAGCTTGTTCTTCACCAAGCTTTTCTTCCACAATTCTTCTCAACTGTTTCTCAAGTATACTTGCATAGATCTTGCCAGGAACACTCAGTAGGGAAATACCTCTGTAATTCTCACATGCAGATTTATTTCCATTTTTATATATGGGTACTATGAGAGCTCTACTCCAATCATCAGGAATTCGTCCCTCTGTCCAGGCTTTCTGAACTATGCAGTGCAGCCACTGTAAGACTCTTATACCACCATACTTCAGCATTTCTGGTCGAATATCATCTACTTCTGCTGCCTTTCCACATTTCAAACCTTTGATGGCTTTTTCTACTTCAAGTATGGATATGTATTCCTGACTGCATGCCTGGTCAGTGTTTTTTACCACTGTGCTGTCATCACTGCTTGTTTCATTTAGCAGTTTTTCAAAGTAATTACTCCATACTTCAAGGATATCTTTTTCTCCCGTTTTCATGTCACCTTTATCATCTCTAATTCCTTTTATAGCACTCTTTCCTCCATTCTTAAGCTTCTTCAACAACCTCCAGAATATTTTGCCACCTTCTTGATATTTATTTTCTATATTCTTGCCAAAGTCCTCCCATGACTTTTGTTTAGCTAGTTTTACACAGTGTTTAGCATTCTTGCATTTGTCTCTATATTCTCTAAGAGCACAAGCTGACTTATTTGACAGGAACTTTTGGTATGCTTTCTTCTTTTCCTTCACTGCCTCTTTAACCTCCTGTGTCCACCAGGGAGTTCTGATTTTTTTATCCTTACAAACAACCTCACCACATGCCTCTCTGGCAGAATCAATCAATGTTTTCTTCAGAGTTTGCCAATGAATCTCCAAGGTTTGATTCCTGTTCTCAAACTCTTTCATTTTTCTTTCAATAATCTTTGTGTATTTTAGTCTACAGCTCACATCTGAGAGCTGCTCAACTTTTATTCGCTTTAAAACTTTCTTACATGTTATTCTTTTCAATATGAAATTCAATTTTATCCTGCTCAAGACTAAATAGTGATCACTTCCAATTTCAAATCCTCTGTGCACTCTGGTGTCCTGCACCAGGGAGAAAACATCACTATCAACAATAACATAGTCAATGAGACTTTTCTTATTCCTAGCCTCTTCTCTCCATGTGAATTTGTGCACATTTTTATGTTGGAACATAGTGTTAGTAATAACCAGTCCATGTCCTGAGCAGAAATCCAACAGATATTTGCCATTATTATTAGCTTTGCTCTTTTCTCCAAATTTTCCAAAATATTTTTGTATGTGTCACAATCATTTCCTACTCTGCTATTTAGATCCCCAACAAGGACCAACTTTTCATTTTTCATTGTGTCAGTTGCTTTTTCTAAAGCCTCAAAAAATTCCTCCACTTCTACCTTAGTAGAACCTTCTGTGGGACCATAGGCACAAATAAGTCTCATTGTCCAGTTCCCCATTCTCATATTTGCCCACATTACTCTACTTGAGACTGACTGCCATTCAAGAAGATTAGCCTCGTATTTTGTGTTGAATACTATGGCTACTCCTTCTTTTCAGTTTAGCAATTTAGACTTGAGTCATATCTCACGTTCACATGAGATATACTCTTCTTATCGGAGGAATCATACAAAATACAGTTTGGATAGTTGAAGTGGACAGTAGTTCTTGAGGCAACATTGGGGTTCTGTGAGAAATGACAGATATCAAGTTTTGGTATATAGTGGTGCATGGTGCACATAAAAATTTAAGTTTGAAGTCATGAATCATAATGAAATGGATGTATGGTTTATTTATTTATTTTGTTATTGTATTTTGGTTTGCTTTTGTATAATTTTTTGTAAGAGATTTTTTTTTTCTTTTTTCTGAGCTACTGAGTGACTTATTTTAATGGTATTTTTCATGATTGGTAACATAGACTTAGTATGGAGGCACACAGTGTTGCAAGGGGTGGGAGGAGACTTTTGAATATAGTTTTCACATAAGGAGTATCCATTCTCCTACCATGCATGATCTGAACAGTGCTTACTGCATATGTCCAGGTGTGATCTACTAGCAGGATTAGTTGCATGCAGGTTGGCAGTCTTCCTGACATGTTTTCATAATTTTCCATGTATTATCTAGTAGCAGCGGGCTTGTGGAATTGCTTTACAGTTGTAAAGAAATGGAGATCTACTTGCTCCCTAGTTAATTATTGTATTATGAGCATGTTCATGAGGGATGTAACCCACACACTGCATGTGTGAAGAGATGGGATTCAAAAATTGCAGACCAATCATCGTAGTGGCTAATTTAGATCTCCAATAAAAAGGGGAAAGGGAGTAGTTTTTGACCAGGACATGAATATCATGTTCCACTTAGTAATCTAGTTAGTCATTTCCTTAAGCTAGAGAGGCTACTCTTATAAAGTGATCATACTTACCTGAGGTGCAGAGCCTTGTTATTGGCAATAGTTTGCAATTAGTTTTTTTAACAGTTTTCGAATCTGAAAGCTTTTGAAACATTATTATGTTATTGTTTTTAACTCCTGATTGTTTGGATTCATATATTGCCTATGGTGTGTTTCATAGTGATATGCACCAGATCTTATTTCTAAAAATAAGTAAATAAATAAAACATTTGGCTGTTTACACAAAAGCTAGAAAGAACAGTGAGCATAGTTCGTTTTTTCATTGTTAGGCCAAGAACTTTTCAGACCACCCTCGTACTGCATTTCTTTGGAGGCCAGGAAAGTTCAAGTATCAATGGTTGTTTAAAATCTTTTGTGTAAACTCTGACTTATAACCACTTAAGAAGAAATCTTTACATACCAGCAAACTAAATATGATCTCAAGAGGCAGATCAACAATAATACAATACTTTACTGAATAACTGCATGGGATTAAGGCACAAGAAGCAAATTAAGAATATACTATGCAAGATTGAATAGGATGTCATCATCATCATCATCAAATTCCTGCCATGTACCCTCAAGGGGTGTACAGGATATGACAGTACTACATGAAAAAATTACATCATTACTAACTTCCTATCTACAATTTTCCTCCAAATCAGTCTGTTACTTGTCAAGACTCCAACATTATCAGATCTTATATTTCTATCGTCTAAGGCACTTTGTATTGTATCAATCCACCTATATCTTGGTCTTCCTCTGGGTCGTTTTCCTGCCAACCTGGCAGAGAACACTTGTTTTGCTAATCTTTCCTCTCCCATTCTATTTAAGTGACCATACCACCTAAGATTAGCTCTGCTAATGCATTCCTGGATGCTGACAATGTCAAGTTCTTTCCTAATATCCTCATTTTTAATATGATATTGCCATTGATGCCATCTGTTCACGCCTCTAATCTTTCTCAGGACTCTCATATCTGCGGTTTCTAGTCTTTGGTCAAGTGTTTTACTTCTGACCCAGCTTTCAGATCCATAAGTTAAAATTGGTTTGAACACAGTCTTGTATACAGCTAATTTAGTGTTCTGACTAATTTCTTTCTTATTCCATATGAATTTATTCAATTGACTTCCCACGATACCAGCTTTGCTGATTCTGTTGTCTATTTCTATATTTAGTTTACCATCTTCAGTAAAAATTGTGCCTAAGTAGCTGAAATGTTTTACTTGTTCCACAGGTTCTCCATTCACAACACAGTTGACATTTTCAATGATTCTGCCTATTTTCATTGTCTTTGTCTTTTTATTGCTGACCTTCATACCATATCTATTACAACAGCTATTCAATTTAGTCAGAGAATCATGCAGACTTGTAGCGGATTTATTTAGAAGTATAACATCATCCGCATAAAGCAAAGAGCTGACATTAACATCTCCAATTTTCATATCAGGTTTAATACCACATTCCTTTATAATGTGATCCATATAGATAATGAATAACAGAGGGGATAATGTACATCCTTGTCTCACACCAGATTTAACATTAAACCATCTTCCTGTACTTCCTTCAATTCTAACTGCTGACTCACAACTCAAATAAAGACTAAGTATTGCTTGATATAATGCCCCATTGACACCATATAACTGCAGCGTATTGAATAGCTTCTCTCTTGGCACCTTGTCATATGCCTTTTCCAAATCGACAAAACTTAAATACAGATCTTTGTTATATTCCCATGCTTTCTCGACTATTTGTCGTAAAGTGAAGATCTGATCCTGACAGCCTCTATTTGGCCTGAATCCAGCTTGTTCTTCACCAAGCTTTTCTTCCACAATTCTTCTCAACCGTTTCTCAAGTATACTTGCATAGATCTTGCCAGGAACACTCAGTAGGGAAATACCTCTGTAATTCTCACATTCAGTTTTATTTCCCTTTTTATATATGGGTACTATGAGAGCTCTACTCCAATCATCGGGAATTCGTCCCTCTGTCCAGGCTTTCTGAACTATGCAGTGCAGCCACTGTAAGACTCTTATACCACCATACTTCAGCATTTCTGGTCGAATATCATCTACTCCTGCTGCCTTTCCACATTTCAAGCCTTTAATGGCTTTTTCTACTTCAAGTATGGATATGTATTCCTGACTGCATGCCTGGTCAGTGTTTTTTTATCACTGTGCTGTCATCACTGCTTGTTTCATTTAGCAGTTTTTCAAAGTAATTACTCCATACTTCAAGGATATCTTTTTCTCCTGTTTTCATTTCACCTTTATCATCTCTAATTCCTTTTACAGCACTCTTTCCTCCATTCCTAAGCTTCTTCAACAACCTCCAGAATATTTTGCCACCTTCTTGATATTTATTTTCTATATTCTTGCCAAAGTCCTCCCATGACTTTTGTTTAGCTAGTTTTACACACTGTTTAGCTTTCTTACATTTGTCTCTGTATTCTGTAAGAGTAAAAGCTGACTTATTTGCCAGGAACTTTTGATATGCTTTCTTCTTTTCCTTCACTGCCTCTTTAACTTCCTGTGTCCACCAGGGAGTTCTGATTTTTTTATCTTTGCACACAACCTCACCACATGCCTCTCTGGCAGAATCAATCAATGTTTCCTTCAGAGTTTGCCACTGAATCTCCAAGGTTTGATTCCTGTTCTCAAACTCTTTCATTTTCTTTTCAATAATATTTCTGTATTTTAGTCTACAGTTTACATCTGAGAGCTGCTCAACTTTTATTCGCTTTAAAACTTTCTTACATGTTATTCTTTTCAATATGAAATTCAATTTTATCCTGCTCAAGACTAAATAGTGATCACTTCCAATTTCAAATCCTCTGTACACTCTGGTGTCCTGCACCAGGGAGAAAACATCACTATCAACAATAACATAGTCAATGAGGCTTTTCTTATTCCTAGCCTCTTCTCTCCATGTGAATTTGTGCACATTTTTATGTTGGAACATGGTGTTAGTAATAACCAGTCCATGTCCTGAGCAGAAATCCAACAGATATTTGCCATTATTATTAGCTTTGCTCTTTTCTCCAAATTTTCCCAAAATATTTTTGTATGTCTCACAATCATTTCCTACTCTACTATTTAGATCCCCAACAAGGACCAACTTTTCCTTTTTCATTGTGTCAGTTGCTTTTTCTAAAGCCTCAAAAAATTCCTCCACTTCTACCTTAGTAGAACCTTCTGTGGGACCATAGGCACAAATAAGTCTCATTGTCCAGTTCCCCATTCTCATATTTGCCCACATTACTCTACTTGAGACTGACTGCCATTCAAGAAGATTAGCCTCGTATTTTGTGTTGAATACTATGGCTACTCCTTCTTTTCCTTGATTGTTATTGCCTGAATATAACCTTTTGTATTTATTGCTCAGAAAGATCTCACCAGTTTTGGTCTTTTTTGTTTCAGTCACCCCTATTATGTCGATCTGGTACTTATCTAATTCCTCAGCTAGCTCCATTTCTTTGCCATTCAGGCTTCTTACGTTGATAGTACCGATCTTTAAATCTGGTGATGTTGAGTTGGGGTTTGTTTTCAGATTTGTTCCAGTAGCTGACTTTTCGCTGTTCGCCCTGGTTCCCTGGTGAAAACAACGGGGGCCTTGTTTAACCGGGCGACGCCCCAGCCGGCATGAAATTTTGTCATGTTGTACCATCATGAATAGGATGTAATGATCTTAATATGAGTAAGGAAGGGCTATGGTTGAATGGACTGGAAACCCAACTAATTGGCTGTTTTAGTATTTGTTCTTATTATCAGACTTAATTGGTCACTTGATGTGATAGGTGACACTTTGGAGTATATCAACTTGAATTTGGGCACCTGTTTAATCATTTTTAAAAGTGTTTTCTCTCAAACATTATTGAGAAATTAAAGAATGGGAATAGATTTTAAGGGTCTAAACTCCAGACAAATTTATAAGCACTCTTGAGAGATCAAAAAAAAAAATCTTCTATTTTTATATTGGCTGTGAGCAAGTATCCACGTGCAACATGCTGGAATCCAATCATGCCTACTACATGTGGCAAAGATGGTGATGACCAACTGCAGTGATGATGAAGTTTCAGATATTGTTCCCACAGACAAACAAATAACCAACCAAAATATTCATATGAAGTGCCACAACTGCAACTCTCAGTGAGGAATAAAACAATAAAAACTTATGACTTCTATTGCCAGTGGACATATGTTAGCTGTACAAAGATTGATGAATTAGCACAAAAACTTCTGCCCAACCTCAACTAACCATATTTTGGCCCCCTGTGTGATCTTCTATTAAATGATTTTTAACCTTGATAATTTGAACCTGATGTTCCATTCAGAAAAAAGTCACATGCTGAACCACAAAGCAGGAAATTATGACCAACTGAGAAGAATACTGAGTTCGGTGGAATGGGATTGGATGCTGGATGGGAAGAATATCGATAGTGCATGGGAAGCATTTAAACAATACTTAAATGTTGCTATATCAGAATGTGTCTCAAGAGTTTGAAGAACAAATAGAGTTGGAGTCAAATGGATGTGTAATCTTATTAAGCAAGAGATTCGTAAGAAAAGGACGATGTGGAAGGAATACCTTTTGCGTAAGGATGACGTCCGTTATGAACATTATAAGCAGCAGGCTATAATAGTTGCAACTGTTGTATGGAAAGCAAAGTCTGATTATGAAAAGAAACTTGCTCTGTGTGATAAAGACAACCCACAAGAATTCTATCAATATGCTGCAAGTATAAGAAAGAGTGAATGTGAAAGAATAACTCTTTAAATGCAAATACCGTGAGGGTAAAAAGATACAAAAGAGGTTGTTCCACTAATGAGTGCCCATTTTGTTAAAAGCTATTAACCTGGTGAACGCAACATTGAGCTCACTATGACCTTTTCACTGGAGGAAGAAATTCAGGTGTATGAGGATGAGGTATTAGAGCTGTTGCAGAAACTGAATAAGAATTCAGCAATGGGGACTGATGGGATATCAGCACGTGTGCTAAAAGAGTGTTCAGCTGAACTGGCTATTCCTTTAACCAGGCTGTTGAATATGAGTCTCAGAACAAGGAAGATTCTGAAGGAATGGAAAGAATGTATGGTAATTTCATTGCACAAGGGTGGTGCCAAGACTGATGTATTCAACTATTGACCAATTAGTACCTCAGGAGTGGTGGTGAAGATTTTGGAAAAATTGGTTAAGGCTCTCATTCAGAAACAGGTTGACAGTGAATCTCTACTTTGCAATGAGCAACATGGGTTTACTAAGGGAAGGTCATGTTTTAGCAACTTACTCGCATTCTATAACAATGTTAACATTGAACTAGACAAGGGGAATGGATACACCATGATACTTTTGGATTTTGCTAAGCCTTTTGACAGAATACAGCATGGTAGACTGTTGTATAAATTGGAGAAAATGGGTTTGGGTTATAGAATATTAGCATGGATAAGAGGATGGATGACTGACATATCAAAAAGTGGTCTGTGGTTGGATGTGAGTCTGCAAGATTTAAGGTAACCAGTGGTGTACCACAAGGATCAGTGCTTGGTCCACTATTATTCAATCTTTACATTAATGATATTGGAAAGGATTTGAAAAGCAGCATACAGCTATTTGCTGATGATGCAAAGATAGGCAAGGTAATCAGGAATGCTGCTGATATGCAGTACCTGTAGAATGATTTGAATAGGCTGGAATTGTGGGCATGGGAAAATGGATGTCAGTTCAATATAAAGTCATTCACTTTGGTGTGATTAGATATCCAATGTCGTATTTATTGGTGGGATTGTGCTAGAAGAAACTGATGAGGGTAGGGATCTTGGAGTGTTAGTAGGAAGTTGAAGTTAAGGGCAATGTAGCAAAGATTGCACATTCAACTCAAAAGATAATTGCAATACTGAAAAGAATGTTCACATGTTGAAATATAACGATGTACTTTTGCAACTTTACAAGGCTTTGATAAGACCTCACTTTGGCTATTGTGTGCAGGTCTGTTCTCCTGGTTTCTGTTATGATTCTGATGTAGTGGGGGGGGGGGGGGGGGAAGAAGAGAGAGAGAATGAATGCCACTTAGAAGGAGTGAGGGCTAGATTTTTATCTCATGGTGTGGTGCATGATTGGAATGGATTGCCATTGGATGTCGTGAGTGCAAGCTGTGAATGAATTCAAGAATAAGTATGATAGCTAGTGCGTGTAGTACGTGGCTTCCCTCGGTGAGTCCCTGACTTCCTGGAGGTCTCTCTTAATAATAATAAGTACTTTGACAGCATCAAACAACTCATCATTCTTGAGGAAACTTTCTCTAACAAAACTACTATAACAGAAGGAAAGCTCTAATTGATTCCAGGCCAGTGCCTCAATGATGACCTAAGTGCAGATGGAAACACTAACAAGCTCATAAGCTTATCACAATGGCAGTGAATAATTCAACAAAAGAAAAAAACATAATGTCATAATCCTGAACTTCCCAGAAACAGATGCAAAGCTAAAGGACAATGTTAATAAGCTTGCTGAAACCTGTAATTTCAACCTAGATTAAACTGTCAGATGCTTCAGCTTCAGACCCAAGTGAACACATAAATAATAAACACCTTCTCCATTGGTAAAAGTGGCCTACGACATGCTGAGAGCAGATCTGAATTCAGAACAGCTATAAACAGTAAATTCAAAGAAATTTCATCCCTATGTGTACAAGATCAACCAGATCTTACCTTCATCCAGTAGGAACAAGGTTGCCAACTATGTCATCAACTGGAAATACAAGGAAAAATACCAGAATAGTGATGAAGTGTGGACTGTTGACTTGAAACAACCAATTCTAGTGTGAAAAACAAGTGCTAGTAACAGCCATCCAAAAACTACTCAGAGACTGCATTGTGCTTGGCCAAATTGGTTAACAGCTAAGCTCAGACCTTACAGATCCACTTCACAAAATGAGACTGCCTCAGTTTTCCAATCTCAATAACGTCCATTCAACTTCCTGCTTTTACTAGTAAAACCCAAATTACAGCTTTCTCAATGCTGCTCACCTCATCATTTTTAATACACATTCTTTGACTGATTCTGACTCAAAGGTGGCGCATATGTTCACTTTCTGATATACCATTCAAAGAGTATACAATCTCGAATCTCCTCAATTTGATTTCCTTTGGCCAAAACTCCCCTTGCCACATTATATCAAATTCATCTGTTTATATCACTCGCCTGATGCCACCAACCATTCTGAATTTTGACGTCCTCTCTTCAAAAGTTGATTTTTTCAGTCTATCTTTCTAACAGCGAGGTCATCTTCCTCGAGGATTTGAATGTAATGATTTCCCAGGATTATGCTATCATCAAACTCCTCTTGGTATATGCACGTTGAGACTATTCCTTTTTTTAGATTCAAAAAATTAGGATTTTTCTTTTGCTTAATCACAAATCTGCATAACCATTGAATACTGTGGTGGAATCTATATTGCTGGTCACTGATTAGTTGGTGGATCTCCAAGTTGTTCAGAAGTTGGTTGTTGATGACTTCCTCCATAGGTTTAAAGAGAACAGAATTAAGAGTAATTGGACATTAGTTTGTTTGTCCAACTTTTATGCCCTTTCTTTGGAATGAACTGAATGTGGGACTGTTTCCACACTGTAGGGTAAATGCCAGTTGAATAAGATGAACTGAAGAGGATATAGGATAAGTGTTAGCTCTAGGGCAGTGTTTCTCAAACTTCAGATATTTGCGTACCCCTTCTTAAATTTTCATTATTACCAAGTACCCTCTTATCAAATAATAAATAAATAAATAAAATATATTTTATTTGAATTTATATGTTCATGTAAACAAAAAATGATTTATTTTTAATAGAACAAAATTTGGACTAGGTTCCTCTTCATTTCCCGTCCATGAAAATCCACATTTCAAGTAATTCATATCATACTTACGAAGATTTTTCATCTTCTACCTAGTTGATTCTCTAGAGATGTCAGACGACATACCTTATCAATTTCATTTGATCGAGATGCAATATCAATTTTCTTGTTACTTACAGCTACTTGTATTTGCTATATTACTCTCTTTTGTGCGTTTTATAAATCCAATCTTTAACCAATGATCCATACTTAAGAAATTTGAAAGCTAAAAAAAATTACCGTATTTACTTGAATATAACTCGCACTTTTTTCCCAAAATTAAAGCTAAAAAATCATGGTGCAAGATATATGCAGGATTTTCGGAAGCTAAAGTTTTCAAAAAAAAAACTGCAAATGGTGACTTACCAAGAAACTCCTACTTGCTATCGCTACTTTTGGCATAGAGAACAGTTTCCTTGTGTGCATCGTCAAAGTCATCTACCCAAATAGCTTCATCTTCTTTCCCATTATTTCAAGCAAAAATTACCAGTAATATACAAGAGTTGAGATATGTAGAGCAGCTATGAAGTGCATACGATTGGTGCGGTATTAACAAAAGATCGCGCGAACCAAAGACAAATTAGCATTTCAACAGTTGAGTTGAATGCTAATTCTCTTCAACCGAATTCCATATCTGAAACACATTCACTATATATTTCTTAGTTTTAACATGTTCACGACGGGGTGGTGTCAAGCAAAACCATATGTTGCACCAGCAACATATGGTTTTGTTTGAGTCTACACAGCAGCTTCTGTTGGAAGGGAGATGTGATTAATTAGCTAGTGCCGTTTTTATCCCGGTTGTCTAATTACACTATTTGTTGATAAATATAGTGATTCGATGCGTTAATGATGCATAGCTGAAAATTGCCACATACCCCCTGAAGACCTTTCGCATACCCCTGGGGGTGCGCGTACCACACTTTGAGAAACACTTCTAGGATATGGGTTTCAACACAACAGGTGAGGTACCATCGAGACCTTGTTTGTGTTCAGATTATTAAGGATTTCATTTTGGCAAAAGACTATGAGCAACATGGAGTGGGCAGTTCTCGGTAAGGCAGGAGACACTTTGCCCTGGTCATTAATGCAGGAATTCAAAGAGAAGAGTGATCCCAGCAAGCTGGCCGAGGTGACTATGGTACCATCTGGATGTGGGTGCAGAGGAGAAAAGTTGTGCCCAATGGCATTGGCAAGGGATCAGAAGGGCACGACTGTCATTTGGGCAGGGGGCAATTTTGTAGCACTTGGCATTTTGAAGTCTGATTTGGATTACTGACAGTTCTTTTACAGCTGCTGCAAGTATAGGAAAAGTGAGCAGCTGAGCAGCTGGAGTTTTGGTCTTGAGCCACTCATGGTATACTGAGTTTTTTTCTTATACTGCACTAACACACTTTTTCAAGAACCAAGGCAGGCTTGGATAGTGGCTGAGGATTTTGGGCGGAATGAGATATGAAAACCTTCATTCTTGTGCAAAGGGTTTCTGTTATTCAGTCTAAGCAGGTATTTGGATTGAGAACTGTATCTTCAAGGCCGGTATGGCCACATTTAAACTCGGCAGCCCATTTTGTAAAAATGAAGGAGAAGAGTGCCCATAAACTTTTATGAACTTCGAATGAATTTCTTTTAGCATTAAATCTTCTTTTATAAAGAATTTTATAACCTCGTGGTACTCAATTTTATCCATTTCAAGGGATACAGACAACACTTTTGCTTCAGATAGCTGTTTAAAACAACTCATATAAAACAACAACAATAGCTGTCTCCAAACTACTTGATAGAATGACTTGCAATTTCACATGGATGCTTATGACAGATGTACTAACTTAGAAAAAAAAAAATCTTGCTGATAGTGTTGCCATCTATGGTTGAGGCCGAGAACTTTTCAGACCATCCTCGTATATATTGATTATGTTAATGCGATTTCTTATTCCAGAATCTCCAAATACATTTCTGAAATTCCAAGATCCACATCCTATAGATTCCATTCATTACGAAAACAGAAATTATCTTCATTCGTTTTCCTTATCCAAAACAAACCTATCTGTGCTTGTTTTGCCCAAACATCGTGAGCTATTGAATTCTCAGAAGAGAAACATGCATGTTCAGGCATTTGAATGAACACACTACTAACAGCACATGTTCATATGTGTGAGCACGTGTGTACATGACTACACTTACAGGTGAACTCATTAAGATTATTCTTCAATAATCATTCTTTCTCATCATTGCCACATCTTGCTACATGCCTTCTTTGCTAGTTTCTTCTCATAATTTGATTTTGCCTTCCTTACCATACTGGTCATCTTTTTTGCTTGACCCCTATACCATTAATGAGTTTGCTGGTCACCTTTCTCCTTTCATTTTTTTTTTTTTTCTAAAGCTCATTCTTAATGACATTACTCATCCGTCTAACTCCTATCTGATTAACTCTCTTTACCTTAGGTATACAATTTAATATAGTTTCCTCTAGATGCCTCTTAACTAGCGTTTTATGTCATGGCACAGTTTTGAGCTTTTCCTAAGCTTGTCAATCACCTGCCTTATAATTCCACATATACCCCTTCTTGACCGAATATTCCTCATTTTTTTTTTTTTTTTTTTACAATCACCCAATTCAAGACTGCATGGTCACTTTCCTGAATCAGAGGCAATATGGCCACCTTAGTTATGGAATCAGAAGACCTATCCATAATAGGTCTTCTGATCCTATGACCAGGTCCAATACTCTTGCACCTCGAGTCCCCTTCATCACATGCTGCTTCAAGTAATTATCTCTTAGTAGGTGCATTTCCTTCCTGCCAATGCAATCTTTCTTCCTTCCACTCTTCAGTATATCTCTATAGTTGAAGTCCCCCATAATAATCACTCGACCTGCACTCATTGTACTAATTTCCTTATGCATGTCTTCCGGATTATCCTTGGATCTTTCTGGCCTATAGCAACAAACAGCCATATATTTTGTATTATCAGCCTTGATCTCACACCAGACTGCTTCAAATGAACACCCACCCTCCTGCTTATCTTCTATTCTTTTTGGCTCCAATTCATTTGCTATTATCAGCAGCACCCCTCCCCCAATCCTACTTTTCTATTTTCCATGAAAATACTTAACCTTTCACATTCTATCTCTGTGGCTACACCATTTGCTGTTAGCCAAGTCTCACTAATGCCTATAACTTTTGGTGAGGTTGCACTAATCAATGACAAAAACTCCTTCCTCTTGTTTCTGATACTTCTGGCATTTGTGTGTGTGTGTAAAACCTTAGAAGCAAATTTTTACAAGGCAACTTCAGAGCCCTCCAGCATTCTCCTAACTTTAACAGAAATCACTGTTAATATGTTTAACAATTATTTCTCTGAGGGTTAGGAGAACTTCTCAGAAGTGATAAAGGATTATAACTTTATCACTTCTGGTAAGCTATTTTGATACCTTTAGACTAACCTAGATGAATTTAACATAATTTTAGGCAATGAATGCAAAAAAGATACCTGTATTGTTCCATCAGTGTAGACTTCATTTCTGTATTCAGGTTAAGAATTTCCTGACTGTCTACTTAAAAAAACTTAATTTGACAAAATTTGCATTGTTGAGATGTATGGAATCATTTCAAGGTCACTAATTTTTACTCTCCAGAGCATTATCGCACTATCATAAACATGGATGATAGATAGATATAAAACTACCACTCTAAGCATAGTTTTTTTTGTCCATGTGACACAGCTGGGGTACATTTTGTTGTTGTTTCACAAAATATGAAAATCTCAAATGTATGAAGACTTATTTAATATTAAAATATATGAAACAAGCCAGCCTGGTTGGCCAAGTGATTAGTGTACCTGCTCTTCAACCAACAGGCTACAGGTTCAAATCCTGTCATGGACATGGATGTTTCTGATCGTCTGTAGATGGGAGATGAATATCACCTGATTTGAGACCACTGCTCCGCTTATGTGGAGGCCTGAAGTGACTTGCAAAAGTTTCATGTTTGTTTTTTAGAGCAGGGTTTCTGGACTATGTAAAAAAAAAATGATAATTACAAAAATATATATATAATTGATAAAAGTAGAAGGGAAAAAAAGTCCCTAGCCTACCCACAGTACCAAATGTACTATAGGTTTGCAGATAATCTTTCATGGATGTGGGGGGGGGGGGGGAAGGAAGCATTCACTCCTGATCAAGAAAGTGTATAAGTTGTATTTTGAATAAAGTGGAAGATCAATACTGAAAATGAATTTTCCATATATGTTTCAGCAGG
Organism: Typopeltis vanoorti; assembly: GCF_054136105.1. Taxonomy (NCBI): domain Eukaryota; kingdom Metazoa; phylum Arthropoda; class Arachnida; order Uropygi; family Thelyphonidae; genus Typopeltis; species Typopeltis vanoorti. The sequence continues at coordinate 78,288,423 of NC_143573.1, read as the reverse complement.
TATACATTGTATTTGAGAGGAGAGGCTTTGAAGGATACTTATTTATGAAAATGTATTCTTATCCCAGTAGTTTGGAGGAAACATGGAAATAATTGCTGCTTCTGTTTCTAATAGTCTAGACCAGTGGTCTCCAAACTTTTCGTCGTGAGGGCCACATTGGGCACTTCAGCACTGTTCAGTGGGCCGTTGTAATAAAAAACTCTAGAACTAGATATATGAGTTTTATTGAAAGCAGATAAAAACTGATTACAGAGTATGTGAGATTAAATTATCGTATATTAATGACAACAAACACTATCAGCAAATTCTCATATTTTTATCACAAATGATAATAAAACCATTACAGGACTAAATTTATGCTTTAGTACTAGACCGTACTACATACCTCCCTATTGAATATAATCCTACCAGCTCTCAGATTAGAACTCTCCACAGACTCCTTAAGAAAGTCACTTCTTGGCCTGTGGAAGTCACTAACAAACTAAAACCCTATAACTCTAGACCCCCCCCCCCCCCCTGATTATATGGACTCCCAAAAATACATAAACAAAATGTGCCATTACATCCCACAGTGGATGGCATTGATTCCCCCACATATAAATTAGCCAAACATTTAGCCAAAACGCTCACACACTATACTGGCAACACACCATCACACATAAAAAAAAAACTCAGCCCACTTTAAAGCCAGTATAGAAAACCTTTCGCTCCAATACACTGACATAATGGTCAGTTTTGACGTCTCCTCCCTATTCACTAATGTCCCACTGAAAGAAACCCTAGAGCTCATCCAAGCCAAGTTTCCTCCCAATATCTCAGCCCTATTTCAGTTCACAATGAACTCAGGCTATTTCGTTTGGCAAGGAAAGTTCTACAGATAGAGGGGACAGCCATGGGTTCACCACTTTCCCCACCCTTTGCCAATTTCTTTATGGAGACCTTTGAAGAGAAAGCCTTAAACTCCGCCCCACAAAAACCCACTATTTGGCTTCGTTACATGTGTTCGCTATTTGGCCACATGGCTCAGACTCACTCCACTCCTTCCTAACACACTTAAACAACCAACACCCCAGAGTTCAGTTCACCTTAGAAAAAGAGGAAAACAACACCCTCCCCTTCCTAGACACTTTAATCACTCGCCAGCTTGATGGATCTTTGGTTTTCTCTGTTTACAGAAAACCCACCCATACTAGCAGATACATTCACCAGCAATCCCCCCCCCCCCACCCCTCACAACAATATGGGGTTATAAAAACACTACATAACAGGGCAAAATTAATCTGCTCAGATGACAAGGCCCTAACTACTGAACTAAACCACATCCTCAACACTTTCTTAGCCAATGGCTATAACCCCAAAAAAATTCAAAAAATACTAAAACCAGTAAACCACAACCTCCCTCCCCTCTCCACAATAAAGATTACACCAAATCTATCACCATCCCCTACATCCAGGGCACCTCTGAGAAAATAACCAATATCCTCAGAAAATATGACCTTACTTCTTGTTACAGACCATATAAAAAGTTGGCATCCCTTATCCGCTCTACCAAAGACCAACCGCTTCCCCTAGACCTACCTGGTGTATACCAGATCCCTTGCAGCTGCAAATTGTCCTACTTTGACCAAACAGGCAGAACAACAAATATCAGGATTTCAGAACACAAAGACTACATCCAGTTTCACCAGTACAACCGCTCTGGGCTGGCAGACCATGCCTTAGATACCCACCATAGAATTTGTTGGAAGAAAACAAAAATAATACACCGCAGCAAGTTTAAATATGAAAGATTATTCAAGGAATCATCAGCAGCTCTTAAAAACGTTCCTAACCTCAACAAATTTGGGTGCATGAAGCTACCCCAAATGTGGGAGACTTACATTATGAGAACTTCAGCCCAACTGCCAAGACAACCAAATTAGCCTGCCAGAGGGCACCATTAGGACTTTAGGAATAATATTAGTTTCTTGCTTTCTTCCTCATTTGCTTTTGGTAGTGCCTGCATGCACATACCATATCTTTATGTTCCTGAAGATGGCAACGTGACGTTGCCGAAATATAGAAGTTATTCATTAAAGTTACCTTTAATTAATATACTTTATATGTGTTGTTAATTCCATAAACTAATTACCAGTTTTTCCATTTGAAGTTGACTCAGGACATCAGTAACAACACAGTCAAACGAGTTTTGAAACAATCTTATTTCCCTAGCATTGGCATCCAAATCAGCAAAGCGCTTCTGAAATCGAGAAAGGAAATTCTGCTTCACCCTTTTTATGCAATTCTGCATAGTATGGCATATGAGCAAAGTTACAATTTTTCACCTGGCCTTCCAGAAGTATCAACTTTGCTCTGAATGCCTTGATATGAGAGAATAAATCACAGACTAAGTTATTTTCACCCTGCAACTTTAAATTCAAATTGTTCATGTGGTTCACCAGATCTGCAAAAAATGCAAATTTCCAAACCTACTTGGTATCCGATAAAAGTGGATCTTAACGGTTTTTCTCGGTAAGAAATATATCAATTTCATTCCTGAGATGAAAGAACCTTTCCACAGCTAAGTCAGCGAACTGCAGTATAATGTGTCAAGTTAACATACTCAGAATCACATTCCTCGAGAAAAGACCTAAACTGGCGATGATTAAGTGCATGAGAGTGAATGAAATTTACCATAGAAATAACAGGTTTCAAGACACAGCTCATATCAACGTATTTTCCACAAAGTGATTTATGGTGGATAACACAGTGAAGAAACATTGGTTTTGATATTTCTGCATCCTCACAAGCTTTTGTGATTTGCCCAACCAACCCCATTTTTATACCAGACATGTTTTTTACTCCATCAACTGTCACGCACTGCAGACCATTCCAGTCCAAATTATATTCTGTTAGTGTTTTTTGAATTTCTTTGAGGATATCTTCTCCTGTTGTAGTAACATGCATGCTGTGAAGTGATGCTAATTCCTGTGTGACATTAAGTTCATCGTCAATGCCACGTAAAAATACTATGAGTAGTTGCGAGGTATTACAAACATCAGTTGATTCATCCAGCGTGAGAGAATACCGACTAAAACATTGTGCTTTGCCTACAACTTGCTGGATAATGTTATTTCCCATATTTTCGACCCGACAAGCAATAGTATTTGGCAAAAGACTTATTATTTTAAAAATATTAATGGGTATAACTCGCCCACTGCTTCCATCATACATTCTTTGATGATATTGCCATCGATGAATGGTTTTCCTTTTTTAGCCAACACATAAGCAACCTTGTAGCTTACCAAGGTTAAGGCTTCATTTTCTGAGTTTTCTTTCGTAAATAAGCCTTGCTGACAACGCAAACAACGACATAATGATTCATATTTATCTGAACGCTCCTTTTCTCTAAATTGCGAAAACGTTACGCGTGTTTTGTTTCATAGTGGCGGCGTATATTGTATTCTTTCAACACAGCAACAGTGTCTTTACAAACGAGACATACAGCTTTGAGTTTGATTGTATGCAGAAGTATTTTACGCCCCATTCTTCATTAAACACACAACATTCATGACCAAGTTTTCTTTTTCCCACCCTATAAAAAAGAATAAATTTATAAATAATTATAAAAATTTTTTTATTTATTTCAAAAAAATTTTTTGTAAAAATTACCAAAAAAAATCTTATCACGACAATTTCTACTTGCAAACTGATACTTTTTTTGTTTTGCAATAGCCGAATTCATTTTTTTCCTTTCAGGAAACAATTTGTTTAAATTTTTGCTAGATGTTAGTTTTTCAACCGAATATACACTGACAATTTACGTGTAACTTTTTTTAAATTTCGTATAACTTCTAGTTTTTTGTCAATGAACACAGATCGGGAAATTTTGTTTTTATTTCATTTTTTGCTCGTTAGTTCGTTTTAACCGTGTTTTTAATATTTAAAGTTCCTTAGTAACCAACTATATTAATATCTCATAGTTACTTAAGTTTCAAATACAATATAAGGACGGCAACGCTTCTTCACAAGTATACACTCTTAATTCCACACTCCAGCTAATCTCCGCAAAAGTTACTGTTAATGTAGGGATATTTTAGGAAGAAACACACATATCTCTGCATAGGAGTAACAAAGTTGGTTAATTCTTACCGGTAAATTTCCTTGTTCATCTAATTATGTACAGACACTTTTTATAACTGTATTCACTTAAAACAATTAACAGCACTCATTAAAAACAAAACAAATCCTCTTAGTAATAACTCAATAAATTAATGGTCGCAATTCACATAGTTAAAGGTTCTTGCTTGGAGCAAAACGCTTGACATCACTATCTTTGACATCACTTGACCAATTCAGTATTCTACCGATAACTCATGAACTAAGGTAATTCTTTATCTTGAAGTTTTTATGCACAGTAGCCTATTCTTCCAGCATTTAATTAATCTTTTAGGCACTATATCTCTTAGCATAGCTATCGTTTAAATTTAACTTGCTGCCTCTACTTATTCTCTTAGTTATTCCGTGCTATTCTTCAAGTTTCTGTGTGTCCCTAAAAGGTCGGTCCTGAGTCAAAATCCTAACAAAATTATCGCTAGTCATCCAGTTGCTACTTTGCTATCTTCCGTTGCTTTATTTGTTATTCAGCAACTTACTAGCTAACTCGCTCCTCGACTAGTAGACCTTAGCAAGCTACTTGACTGACTCGCCGACTCGCTGTTATCTCTCTACTCGCTTTCATCTCACTCTGATTCCCCCGAATGAATCGTTTTCTCTGTTCTTCGCCTGTATATCCCGTCTTCCTGCCGAAATTATTCTCGTGTTCTCCTCTACTAAAATCCTTTCCAGCCTTTCAATACCGATCTGCCATGCTCTGTTCTAAACTCGTGCTCGCTATCTTACATATGTCTCCATGACAATTAAAACAAATTATAATAAAACCGAGGCATTGCACAACGTTATACCTCTACATACAGGAACAAATAAGGAATATTTGCATTTCAATTAATATGCAGTTAAAATGTTGAATACAAATTCTTATAATATTAACATAGCAATAAATAAAATAAACTTAAAATTATTTTAATAGTTTTTTCACTATTATTATATATCCTTGATTAATTGATTAATTATTAATAGAACTTAAAGGTAGTTACATGAGCATTAATTCATGAACAAGTGATTTACATTAAATAATAATTGCAACTCTAGCTTATGTGATGGAAGATCATGTTGGATTCTGAAGTAAATATTAATTACTCAAATCTCTATATATTCAGAATCCAACAATATCCTGAATTCTTCGAGACGTATTGTTTGAAAAAGAGATAGTGTTGATTTTGCAGACATATTCTTCCCCAAACATACAAAAAATGGCATCCTTAATACAAGGAGAAATTAAATCTTCAGCTACATTCTCTGCCAAAAAGAAACTGAACTTTTCAAAAATAGAAGAAACTAGTACCGCCATCTGTTGCATCTTTTTGTTGTCAAAAGTGGCAACCTTCATTAGTGTTGTGTCAACTGTTTATGATATTTGTTTCATTAGAAGCCGAGTTATAGTGCCAAGAGTGACAGTGTGTTTCGACAAACGATAGGAAAATGAGTTTAAAACAGAGAGCTGCAATTGACTTTTGTGTTAAAGTTGGTAAATGTTTTACCAAAACACATCAAATGCTTCAAAATGCATACGGTGATGAATTCTTTTCCCGTACTCAAGTTTAAGAGTGGTTTAAGTGATTTCAAAGTGGTCGTGAGACGCTTGAGGATGATGAAAAGCCGGGCCATCCAAAAATTGGACTGAGTGAAGTTAACATCCAAAAAGTGCATGATTTCATCAAAGTAAACCCGAAATCGTCTGTGAGATTGATTGAAGATGAATTGGGGATTCCAAAATCAACTGTGCACAACGTTTTGACTGAGAGTTTGGGCCTTCGTAAATTGAATTCGTGATTTGTTCTCCACAAGTTGACCGACAACCAAAAAATGTGTTGAATTGAACATTGCGAGAACCTCATTAAAACCGCTCGTAAGGATTCAGACTTCCTTGAAATGATTGTTACTGATGACGAAATGTGGTGTTTCGAGTATGAACCCGAAACAAAGCGCCAGAGTGCTGAGTGGAGACCACCAGAAGAGGGGCATCCGAAAAAAAGTCTCTTGGAGAAGTCAAAAGTAATGACAATGCTGATTTGTTTCTATGATTCCAAGGGCATTATCCACAGAGAATTCATTCCGCCTGGCCAAACGGTCAATGGCGAGTTTTATTTCGAAGTTTTGAAGCGATTGATAGCGAGAATTCGTTGCGTACGTCATGAGTATCATGATGCAGGCAGCTGGTCACTTTTGCACAATAATGCACCATCTCATCGTTTGAACATTGTGAGACAGTTTTTGAGCAAAATACAAGTTTGTGTGTTGGATCACTCACCGTATTCACCTGATTTAGCACCCTGTGACTTCTTTCTCTTCCCCCCGCCTTCATTTGCCGATGAAAGGAAAGTGATATGACACCATTGAAAACATTCAAGCGGCAGTAACCACTACCCTCAACAGTATCCCAAAAACCAATATAAAAAAACTTAACAAATTAATTGACTGTGCCAAATGCTGTATCTAAGCTGAGGGAGAGTATATTGAGTGAAATAAATGATTTGAATAATTATAATTAGCCTGTGTTTTATTTTCTATCAAAAGTTCGGTTTCTTTTTGGAGAGAGGGTGTATGGTGTGGTTTTTACCACATTTAGCTATGCAATAAGCAATGTGGTAGGAAGCCTCAACTGCATTCTCATTGTCTTTCTTTCTTGATGTCATGTATGAAGTTATATTTGGACGCTTTTCTAACAGCCGAAAATAACCTATTTCTTTGTTTTTATACATGGGATGTTTAGTTTCTAAATGTTGCATGAGTAGAGAGGGTTTCATGCAACCGTTGGATAATACTTTCCCCCACACAACACACAAAGGGTTAGGACACTCATCATCCCCTACAAATGAAAACCCATATTTAATGTACTCTTCACAGCATCTCCTTTTCTTCTTTGTAGTACCGGAGGCATGTGCCTTTTTACTATCTCTCGGTGTGGGTGTACTCATAGCTGTGGACACTTGTTGAGAAGTACTTGGCGTCAGGTTATAATCCACATCAAGTTTTGGTTTTTTAACCATTCCTTTTTTTCAACCACTGATCCATAACTGGCACACTTAAAAATCACTGACAATAATAACTGAAACTATGTCAAACATTAAATAAAAAAAAACTACTGGAAAAGAATCACAATTAAAGACAATGCACTTACTTATACTCAGTCAGTAACTGAACTGATCAAACAGTCTGGCTACGAATGTATTTATATTTTTGGAAAAGTTCTAGAAACGTTGCAAATGGAAGTTAGTGGAAGGTTCGTTATCGCAAAGGTTATTTCTTAGTAATACACGATTGTTCTGGAAAGGAGGATGGGTGATAAAAGTGACGCATGAACTGTGCGTAATGATTGGTAGAATAGTGGTTTTTGATAGGGGGTTCATAACCATGCCCTCACCTGTCATCATTCGCTAATGTCAGCTAGTTTTTAAGTGTCTCCATTAGCAGTGATTTTGCTTAACATTTATTGTTCCATAATTAACGTTTAGCATTTTGTTTACTTTACTTGTTTTTCTGCCATTACTGATTCTTTTTCGTGTGCCCCTGAACGGCCCAGCACGTACCCCTGGGGTACACATACCACCGGTTGGGAACCAATGGTCTAAACTAACCATTATTCACATACTTATCGCTTCTCCTTGAATTTATTTATTGATGAAACACTCGCAACTAACTGAAGTGGCATCATATTCCACTCATTCACCACTTTCCAAGCAAAAATTTTACTCATCCCCAAGAAACCCAGATGACTAAATCTATACACACAATTTCATGTGCTATAATATCGATTCCTTATAACAAGGAATAATAACTTCTTTATCTCTACTTGTTAGTGAATTCTTCAACATCCAAGTGACTGCTGTCCAGTTTAATTAATAATACAAAACCTGTAATAGGTTCATCCCCAAAGTGTATATAACCTTAAATTTTATTATAATTTTTTTTTTCTGATTATAAATTTTAATGTGTGTGTGGCATAATGTTTTAAATAATGCCTTCATACTTGCAAGAGAAAAATGAAATAGAATTTATTACTCCTATATATTTCACTCAGTATGTTATGAGCTTCATTCAGGGCAAAGGCAGAAGAACATGAAACAACATTTAAATTCTAAATACAAGAATGGGTCATGCAGCATGTAGATGTCACATCTTGGTCACAGCTGTACAGTAGGAGGAAACACTATTAGATTTCAGAGACATGGTATAGATGTATAATTAATTAATTAATTTAAAAAATCCATATTTTGCTTTAACACCTTGTCATTTGCCTCATTTAGACTTTATAGTAGAAAAAGGCATTAGGGAATTACAACAGATGACACTAACAAGCTAATGTTTCAGATTCCACCAATTTTGTATGAAGCTAAACCTCCTCCTCTGAATTCAGAGTTATTCTGAATTACAAGCTCTCTGATCTTTATGCCATAATAATAATGTAATAACAGCCTACAAAGGAAATGCAATGGTGCTCAAGAATACCAGTGACCGTACTCGCAAACAGTGTTCTACAGTGGGATAGATTTACTTATAGATTAAATGAATAAATTGTTAAATCAAACATATTTTTTAGATGATAATACTATTGAAATGTTGTGGATTCATCATGCTTGGCCTCCACATATTAATGACTTTCCTAAAGTGTACACAAATCTGGTTATCCATTACATCCAATAGTTGATTGCATAGGATCTCCTACTTATTATTTGGCAAAACATCTTTCAGGACTGCTGCAAAACTTCACTGGAAAAACCACCTCTTATATCAAAAATAGTTTGACTTCAAAGAAAAAATTAGATTTTCATCTTCAAGAGTCTGAAATGATTTCCTTTGAAACCTTTGTTCACTGTCCATAGTTTCATTGTTTGCAAATATACCACTTCAAGAAACTCTTCAGCTTTTACAAGTAGATTTTACTGATGACATCAAATTATTCAAGTTTACCATCAGTGCCAGTTACTTTATTTGGTGTAATAAATTATTTCAGCAGATCACAGGCTCTATGATGGGTAGTCCTATATCACGTGCTTTAAGTGATTATTTTATGGAGCAAAATATCTAGCATTTAGAGGATAAGATTTCTAAGACCATTTCTCCTTGATCTTGCATTTGGCTACTTTTGTGGATGACATCTTTGCAATCTGGTCTCACTCTGAAACAGAACTACACTGCTTTTAAAGAAGCTATGGCACCTGCCTTAATAAGATGTAGGACCTCCTTTTGCTGCCATGACTGCAGCAATCCTATGGGGCATACTTTCCACAACCACGTGAATAGGCTTATGTGTTCGTCACATGTTGAATTGGATTTAAATGGTATTGATGTGAACATACATTGAGATTACAAACAGTCTCCTCTTTTCTAAGTTAATAAATAGTTCTTTTCTTATCAATCTGTGTTTGCATCAATACCGTTTAAATCCAATTCAACAGATACTTTCCACAAGCATATAATAGTGATCAATGGGAATTTTGGACTAGTCTTCCTGTAGGCATGTAATGAGGTCATGGACTGTTGTGGGGGATATCCTTGACTTCAGCTGATGCTCCAGTTCATCCCACAGATGTTCAGTAGGGTTGAGATCAGGGCTCGATGGAGGCAAGTCAAGTGTGGTGACATCTTGTCCACAAACCATGTAGTTACAGTAGCAGCCTTATGACAGACATTGTCTTGCTGAAGGAGACGATGGTCATTTCCATAGAAACAACATAAAGTAGGAAGCATTACAATGGTCATTTCCATAGAAACAACACAAAGTAGGAAGCATTACATTGTCTAGAATGTTCATTTACCTTGGAGTTCAATGTTTGTGGCACCACAAACAAAAGTCCAAGGCCAAACCAGGAAAAACAAGGACCATACCTTCACACTGCCACCTCTGAATTTCATAGTTGGGGTTATGTACTCTGGTAAGATATGTTCACTAGGCATCACATCTACACCTCTCTATCTACTTGGTGTGATGTGGAAGGTGTAGTGTGTCTTTTCGCTCCATAACATAGCTTACCAATCTTCCAAGTACTATACATCTTCTTTGCACCATTGAAGAAGAAGAAAATGCTGCATGTTGGTTTGGGTTATGTGAGTCTTGCATATTGTAGTCCTACCACGAAAACCCATGTCGTGAGCCATGGTTCTGAATGTTTTTGTGCAGATTCATATTCCACTCGATACTCCAAATTCAATGTGTTGGCTAATGAATGGCGATTTTTACATATTATCTTTTGTAGCACTCTAAAATCATGTTCCGTGAGTGTTGGTGGGTTGTCCACTTTGAGTAGTGTTTGAGTAGTGTACTTTCATCTTAGCATGGTATCACTTATTGTTGACCTGAGATGGCCCAATTTGTCAACAATTTGCCAAACAGATAGACCTGCAACATGGCATCTTATCACAGTGTTTCTTTCAAACTCTGTCCACTCTTTTCCCACAGCCGTTTCACCTGGACACAGTTGCACTGACCTGGAAGCATCATTTCCTCCAATTTCTACCAGCTACAAACACACGGCACAGTGCACCTTGCCTGTGGGGTTTTCAGTTCACTTATTTTCAAGCAGTGTACTTCAGTTTCTGGATAAAATTAACTCCTTATAATACTCATCTCACTTCAAGTTCACTATTGACAATGAATCAAAGAACAGTCTCCTCTTTTTGGATACTTTAATACATCATAACTCTGATGATAATATTGAATATTTTTCTGTTTACAGGATGCCACCCTTTACAGGCAGATGTATCTACACATCTTCGCAAAAATAGTTATTAAAAGCTTGCGCACCAAGCATGCACGATTTATTCTTCTGAGTCTCTTCTGTTAAAAGATTAAATAGAATAAAACTTACTCTATTACTTAATGGATACACAAAGACCTTGATACTGAAAATATTTGATAATTGTCATCCCTCTTCCAGATTGCAATCTGTTAAAAGTATCAGCATACTACCTTACCTTAAAAGAACAGCTGAACAAATAGCAAGGACCCTTCACAGATATACAGTTGACCCTTGAACAATGCTGGGTTTAGGAATGCCAGTCCCCCTTCTTCCCCTTCCCCCAAAAAATCTGCATATAACCTTTGACTCTCCAAAAACTTAACTAATAGCTTACTGTTGATTGGAAGCCTTACTGATAACGTAAACAGTCATTTAACACATATTTTGCATCTTATGCATATTATATACTGTTTATAATAAAGTAAGCTAGAAAAAAGAAAATATTATTAAGAAGATCATAAGGAGAGAAAATACATTTACAGTACTGTACTGCATTTAACGATACTGTAAATTTATGTTATCTGTTTACTAGATGAATCATCTGTCTGTGAGTATACCTACATTGATATTGTTTTATATGATACAAAACACTGTCGATGTTATGTGTATTACTAACAGTTAACACCAAAACTGAAAAGATAATGTGAAAAAGAAATTCATATATTTATTTACAGGTATAAATTCATGCATTGATAATAAAGAAGCAGCAATATGATTGCTTTATGGTAGCCTATTTATAATCTAATGATTGCTTCATAGTAGCTTAGCCCAGTGCCGTAACTAGGCAGATGCAATGGGGGCATAGGCACAGGGCCCAGACCAAAGAGGGCCTGAAATGGGGTATCAATAATAAAAAAAAAAAAAATTGATAATATATTTTCATTTTCAAATTTTAAATTCTGCCGTCATGGGATTTGCTGATTCTGTAACATTTTTGGTTAAAGTTAAAAATTAATTGATCTATATCAGTTGTATTTGTTTTTTTTATTTTTTTTCCCAAAAAAAAAGGGGGGGGAGGCATGAAAAGCCAGTTATGGCACTGGCCTTGCCAATATACTAATGGAAAGAATCAAAAAAATTTTATTTATGCTAATTAATTAAATTTAACTAATTAATTAATTACATTAATTTTATATAACTGCATCTTTACATTTGTTTACATTTCTCTCAGCTGTGAATGGCACCATGTATGATGTGTAGGTTTTGATCATTTTTAATTTTTTGTAATAGATTTGTGTATATTTTAGGGCAGGAAATGATAGACTAGTATCTACATATATATATATATTGGATGCATTCATGACATACCTAATTTTCTTAATTTTTTTCGATATTTCTAGATTACATGGTTTATCTGCGAGTTTTTTTCAAATTTTAGCAATTCATGAAAATTTTTTTCAATATATTTATTGAAAAAAAATCAGCTTATAAGTGGACCTGCACAGTTCAAACCCATGTTGTTCAAGGGTCAATTGTAATTTGTATACTACCTTCAAACTATCCCGGAAGTTGTCTTCTTTCTTGCCACTATCAAAGATACATTATCACCTCTATCTTTGCCTGATATATATCAAATTTCTTCTTCTTGTCATCTTTGTTACTTTAGACAGACTGGCCATTCTGCTACTATCTATGCCCATATCTCTGAACTCTAATAATGTTACCCGCTACTGTACAGCTGTAATCAAGACAGCTCATGCATATTATGCTAATGCTGTATGACTCATTCTTGTATTCAGAGTTTAATTGTTGCAACCAGTTGTTCTGCCTCCTCCCTTAATGAAGCTCATGACTTATTTAGTGAAATAAGTGAAATATATAGGAGTAATAAACTCTATTTAGTTTTATCTTACATGCATGAAGCCGTTATTTGAAACATTATACTATGTCTAATGTGCATGTCTCTATTAAATGTCTAGTAATTTAATATGTATAATTGTTTAATACTATATATGATACTTAATTGTAGTAATTTTTGATCTTACTACAATTAAGTAATTGTAGTAAGATCAAAAATCTTACTACAGAAGATTTCTCTTCTGTATGTTTCTCGTTAGCTATCATTCATGCTTTCTCTATACTTCTTCCAGGTATCAAAAAGCAGGGAGGGAGATCACTCTTGTAACTAACAGATTTTATGATTTACTGAGAGTCAGGCCCGTTCTGTACCGGGGTGCAAAGGGTGCTGTGAATCCGGGTGACACAATTTAGGAGCGGTATAATCAAACACGTTCATAAAAAATAGGGAGCAAATAATACACTGAACTGTTTGTGGAAGGATTGCACAAAATGTTGCACCCAGGTGGTGCAAACCCGAGGAATGGCCCTGCTGAGAGTGAAATGAGAACTACAGAAGCTTCCAGGAAGATTGAAGGATATGTATCTTTCACTCTTTCTGTCAAAGTTAAATGTTTGCATATAAAGGCTATGAAAAGTTTGCTGACTGTTTATCAATTCATTTTATACAGCATGTGCACACAATACACATATAAAAACCAATATTTCAGAGCATTTGATTTTTTGTACTCAAAATTGAGAATTGTACTTTAACATTGTACTTCAAAGTGACTCCAGAATTTACTGTTTTCTGACTCCTGTTCCAGGTAAATATTAATATTACATGACACCTCCAGGGAGTCCAATGACTCATCGAGGGAGGGGGGGCACTTACTCTACAACTCTCTGCCTCCAGCCACCTCAATTCACCAACTAGTTACAACAAACTGCAACTACACTCATCATCTACACCAATGCCATCTACTGCCCATCACCACTAGTATTTTTGCAGCCAATCGCAAACATCCATGCCATTAGCAGGATTCGAACCTGCAGCCTTTTGGCTGGACAGATATGCTAACCACTCAGCCAACCAGGCCAGCATATAAGCAATATACGCCATTTTTACTATCTGCTTGAGAAAATTTAGCCACATCCTCTTTTCTACATATTTATCTCACTGTGTATTATTTCATTTACTAATGATCTTTAATATACACATTCTTAAACAATGTGATAAAGAAAAAAAAAATTTTTTTTTTCATTTGACTTTTCATTTGAAATTTACTATATAATTTTATTGAGATTTGTTATGAAAAGACATAAAAAGCAGATAATTTAAGAAAAATAGTGTAAAAATATAATCTCCTTTTTCCATTTTATCACTTTTTATTGTAGAAACACTTCTTTCTTGAAGATATTGCTTTTGGAAAGGAAAGTGTTCCAGTTTGCTGTGTTAATAGTTTAGATAATTCAAGTCCTCCATATGTCAAATATTGTGCAACCAGATTTCCAGCTAAGGGTGTTGAGCTACAGTTAGATCCTTCTTTTCTTTGTGGCTGTGATTGCAAAGACAATTGCCAGGTTCTTTTTTAAATTTTCTTTTTTTTTTCTAGGAATAAATTATGAATTATGATGTAAACCAACCAAGTTTTTAGAAAACATGGCATTAATCATTATATTTTGAATTCTTTGAGATCTAATATGATATATGCAAGGCTAATATCAGCATAATTCAAAAGCAAAGAGTTAATGAAAAATTAATATTGAAAAATACCCTGATATTTTTCAATATTAGTAATTCAGCATTTTTTTTCTTAATGGAAATAATTTGTATCTCAAACAATTTGTGATTTTTTGTTTTATGATCTTAAATTCAAATGCTTTATAAATAATCAATATCAAATATGTGTTTATATCAGTTATTATTTATTGTATTTTTGATTGGAAAGATCTTATTTTAAAGAATTAATATTTAAAAATTTTAATAATCTCTGATGAAATATTTTTCCAGCAAATTTATACAGTTCAGAGTTTATCCCATCTTCTCCTACTGATTTACCATTTTTATTTTACTTAGGTTGTCCTTCTGATCCATTGTGTGTGTGTGTGTGTGTGTGTGTGTGTGTGTGTGTACGTGCGTGCACACGCACGCACACGCAATGAATCAGAAGCTCCATTGGTACGTACTACAGTGGACCGAGAATAACTGTTTGATGAACCATTGACCATAGCCTGCCCTCTGGTGGTGAAAATAAATAAAATAAAATAAAAATAAATTAGAATTAAATTACAATAAAACATATAATTAAATTATGTTAGTAAAAACTACATTAGCAGTTAAAATCCCTGTTATTTTTAATTTGTTAGCTGCCTGAGAGTTATTGTGGTGTGGTTAAGGGACAAAGCTATATAACTGAGAGGATACCTCCACATAGCCTTTAAACGAATGTGGAGAACCGACTAGGGCTTCTGACCTAATGTCCAATCTTCACCTTCTCGTGGTGCACCCTGTTGGTATCTAACTGCACACTGAACGAACGAGGATGGGCTGCCAATTTGGGATTTAGCTGACCAAATTGTATTCTTATTGGCTTATACCAAAATGCAAAATGATGGTACAACATGACAAAATTTCATGCCGGCTGGGGCATCACCTAGTTAAACAAAGCCCCCCGTTGTTTTCGCCAGGGAACCAGGGCAAACAGCGAAAAGTCAGCTACTGGAACAAATCTGAAAACACACCCCAACTCAACATCACCAGAGTTAAAGATTGTTACTATCAACATAAGAAGCCTGAATAGCAAAGAAATGGAGCTAGCTGAAGAATTAGATAAGTATCAGATTGACATAATTGGGGTGACTGAAACTAAAAAGACAAAAACTGGTGAGATCTTTCTGAGCAATAAATACAAAATGTTATATTCAGGCAATGACAATCAAGGAAAAGAAGGAGTAGCCATAGTATTCAACACAAAATAAGAGGCTAATCTTCTTGAATGGCAGGCAGTCTCAAGCAGAGTAATGTATGCAAATATGAGAATGGGGAACTGGACAATGAGACTTATTTGTGCCTATGTTCCCACAGAAGGTTCTACTAAGGTAGAAGTGGAGGAATTTTTTGAGTCTTTAGAGAAAGCAGCCGACAGAATGAAAGAGGAAAAGTTGGTCCTTGTTAGGGATCTAAATAGCAAAGTAGGAAATAATTGTCAGACATACAAAAATATTTTGGGAAAATTTAGAAAAAGAACAAAGCTAATAATAATAATGGCAAATGCCTGTTGGATTTCGGCTCAGGACATGGACTGGTTATTACTAACACCATGTTCCAACATAAAAATATGTACAAATTCACATGGAGAGAAGAGGCAAGGAATAAGAAAAGACTCATTGACTATGTTATTGTTGATAGTAATGTTTTCTCCCGGGTGCAGGACACCAGAGTGTACAGAGGATTTGAAATTGGAAGTGATCACTATTTAGTCTTGAGCAGGATAAAATTGAATTTCATATTGAAAAGAATAACATGTAAAAAAGTTTTAAGTGAATAAAAGTTGAGCAGCTCTCAGATGTGAACTGTAGACTAAAATACACAAAAATTATTAAAGAAAAAATGAAAGAGTTTGAGAACAGCAATCAAACCTTGGAGATTCAGTGGCAAGCCTTGAAGAAAACCCTGATTGATTCAGCCAGAGAAGCTTGTGGTGAAGTTGTCTGCAAGGATAGAAAAATTAGAACTCCATGGTGGACACAGGAAGTAAAAGAGGCAGTGAAGGAAAAGAAGAAAGCATATCAAAAGTTCCTGGCAAATAAGTCAGCATGTGCTCTTAGAGAATACAGAGACAAATGTAAGAAAGCTAATAAACACTGTGTAAAACTAGCTAAACAAAAGTCATGGGAGGACTTTGGAAAGAACATAGAAAATAAATATCAAGAAGGTGGCAAAATTTTTGGAGGTTTTTGAAGAAGCTTAGAAATGGAGGAAAGAGTACTGTAAAAGGAGTTAGAGATGATAAAGGCGACATGAAAACAGGAGAAAAAGATATCCTTGAAGTATGGAGTACTTACTTCGAGAAATTGCTAAATGAAACAAGCAGTGACAGCCCAGTGGTAAAAAAACACTCAACAGGCATGCAGTCAGGAATACATATCCATACTTGAAGTAGAAAAAGCCATCAAAGACTTAAAATATGGAAAGGCAGCAGGAGTAAATGACATTCGACCAGAAATGCTGAAGTATGGTGGTATAAAAGTCTTACAGTGGCTGCACTGCATAGTTCAGAAAGCCTGGACAGAGGGACAAATTCCAAATTATTGGAGTCGAGTTCTCATAGTACCCATATTACTGAGTGTTCCTGGTAATATATATGCAAGTATACTTAAGAAACGGTTGAGAAAAATTGTGGAAGAAAAGCTTGGTGAAGAACAAGCTGGATTTATGCCAAATAGAGGCTGTCAGGATCATATCTTCACTTTACGACAAATAGTTGAGAAACCATGGGAATATAACAAAGATCTGTATTTAAGTTTTGTCGATCTGGAAAAGGCTTACGACAAGGTGCCAAGAGAGAAGCTATTCAATATGCTACAATTATATGGTGTCATTGGGGCTTTATATCAAACAATACTTAGTCTTTATTTGAGTTGCAAGTCAGCAGTTAGAATTGAAGGAAGTACAGGAAGATGGTTTAACAT
The DNA here is from genome assembly GCF_054136105.1 of Typopeltis vanoorti. Taxonomy (NCBI): domain Eukaryota; kingdom Metazoa; phylum Arthropoda; class Arachnida; order Uropygi; family Thelyphonidae; genus Typopeltis; species Typopeltis vanoorti. The sequence continues at coordinate 78,271,054 of NC_143573.1, read as the reverse complement.
TAAATCTGGTGTTGGACAAGGATGTACATTATCCCCTCTGTTATTCATTACCTATATGGATCACATTCTGAAGGAAAATGGTATAAAACATGATATATTAACATTGGAGATGTTAATGTCAGCTCTTTGCTTTATGCAGACGATGTTATACTTCTAAATAAATCTGCTACAAGTCTGCATGATTCCCTGACTAAATTGAATATCATATCTATTACTGTTGTAATAGATATGGTATGAAGGTCAGCAATAAAAAACAAAAACAATGAAAATAGACAGAATCATTGAAAATGTCAACTGTGTTTTTTTATGGAGAACCTTTGGAATAAGTAAAACATTTCAGCTACTTAGGCACGATTTTTAGTGAATCAACAACAACAGAATCAACAGAGCTGGTATGGTAGGAAGTCAACTGAATAAATTCATATGGAATAAGAGAGAAATTTGTCAGAACACTAAATTAGCTGTATACAAGACTGTGTTCGAACCAGTTTTAACTTATGGATCTGAGAGCTGGGTCAGAAGTAAAACACTTGACCAAAGACTAGAAACCGCAGATATGAGAGTCCTGAGAAAGATTAGAGGCGTGAACAGATGGCATCATGGCAATATCGTATTAAAAACGAGGATATTAGGAAAGAATTTGACATTGTCAGCATCCAGGAATGCATTAGCAGAGCTAATCTCAGGTGGTATGTTCACTTAAATAGAATGGGCGAGGAAAGATTAGCAAAACAAGTGTTCTCTGCAAGGTTGGCAGGAAAATGATGCAAAGGAAGACCAAGATATAGGTGGATTGATATGCTACAAAATGCCTTAGACATTAGAAATATAAGATCTGATAATGTTGGAGTCTTGACAAGTAACAGACTGATTTGGAGGAAAATTGTAGATAGGAAGTTAGTAATGATGTCAATTTTTCATGTAGTACTCTCATATCCTGTACACCCCTTGAGGTATGTGGTAGGAATTTGATGATGATGAGTTACTGTGTTGTTATCCAGTTAAATTTCTTTTCTTTTGGTTTTTTGTAGGTAATTCTTCTTTTGCAGATGTCATGTGGGTTGTAGGTGAACAATCTGGGTCCATAGGTGTTTTAGGCTCCCAAATATCTGGATTGCTCACGTATGACCTCCATAACATTTGGAAAATGAATTCCCCACATAGTGAACAAAAGAAAAGAAATTTAATTGGATAACAACACAGTAACCCTCATGCAATTCACAAGTTAAAAGTATCAAAATTTTAAGAAACAACTGCTTTTGTGGTTTTTACTGAGATAATTGCTTTATTGTATTTTATTATTATACAGGGTGGCCATAAAATAAGTTTCCCTCTTTGGAGGCATGTGTAGCTAAAACCAATAAACGGAATGAGACCAAATTTTATATTGAGACTTTTGCAGGCATAGGGAGATGATTTCTGCGAAAAAAAAGATTTAGTACCAAAAGTCGCTGATAGGGGAATTTTTGCTGCTGGTGGAGCCAAAAACAAGCGGATAATTACATTAAAAGCAGATAAAATGGAATAATAACATTTCGATGCTGTATGCGACAGCCACATCACACATTCTGGCTGGATATGTGGCGCCTTACAATGATAATAATAATAATAATAATTAAACAAACAACAACTTGCGAGAGAGACAGAAATTAATGTAATGATTGAACTCACAGGAAATAATGTTTTATTCATCAGAATCAGGCTCCCCTGGACCACATACGTGATTTTCAATCTGCTGACCTTTCTTGTGTACAACAAATTGCATCCGGTGTGCGATATGCTCTACAGCTGAGCGTAAAGAGTTGGATTGGATGTTCATAACAACCCGTTTTATGTTCTCTTTCAAGACATGCAAGTTGGAAATGCCACCAACATACACAACGGATTTCGAATACGTCGGAAAGATCTGATAACTGATAACCCACTCATTATTGAAATGCTGGCATAAAAGGTGCTGTACTGAATGTTCAATGTGTGGTCGTGCTCCATCCTACATAAAAATTATGGAGTCCAAACATTGTCTTTGCTGCAATGCAGAAATGACAAAATTTTCTGGTAGTCATCGATAAATCTCTCATCATGCCTTACTTCATGTAATATGCATCTGTTATATTATCTTTAGACTGGTCCCTCCTCTTCCTCCCTTGCTTCTTTCTTTCTTTCTTCTCTTCTTGCTCCTTTCCCCTGAATGCTGTTAGAGTATTTGAGGGGAATTTTTCCTATTTTGCTGTGTCATTTCGTCTTGTGCTAACAGGACATTATCAAACACTGTAACATGATCAGGCCATCAAAAAATGTTCATACCGCATCATCCGTCATGCAGGTTACCAAGGGATGCATTTGGGTTTTAGGCAAAGGGACCTGTTCGAAAAATATGTTACAGTCTCCCTTAGACACCACTCCTCAGCACTCTGCCAGAGGAAATAAACACCCCCTAAACACCTCCCGCTACCTGTTTGGGGAGGTGTTTAGGGGCAGCGCAAAGAAATGGTTCTGCAAAAGGACGAAATGGCAACGACAACAGCACCAGACTATGGCTTTAGGCAACTGGAACATCTTCTCTCTGACAGGGAAGGAGTTGTAACTGGTTGAGGAAGCCAAGTGCTACTGGCTAGACTTAGTCGGGCTTTCTTCGACCAAGGGCTCTGGAACTGTCGACCTGGATAAGGGGTGGAAGCTCTACTACTCTGGTGTGAGCCCGACAATGTCTGCTCAGGCGGGTGTGGGGATACTCACAAGCCCCCAGCTGTCAGACTGTGTTGCTGAGTGGATCCTATTGGGGGGATGGATATGTGTGTTAAGGCTTCAGATGAAAAACCATGATTTGGCTGTGGTGCAAGCCTATGCACCTAATCTGGAGTCAAAATACTCTACCTTCTTAGAGGAAGTGGATGCTGCTTTTGACAGGGTGGCAGACATGGAATCAGTCCTGCTAATGGGTGACTTTAATGCACATGTTGGAACAGATGTCCATGTTCCAACAATTGATGGAGCCCATTGATGGAGTTTCCTCTAGCGCCCCTGACCTTAAAGCGAATGGGTTGAAATTATTGGACTTCTGCTGTACTAGCAGCTTGTCCATAATGAATACCTTCTTCCAGCACCGAGAAGTCCATAAGTATACCTGGTAAGGGATACACTAGAACAAGGGTCTCTGATTGACTTCTTTATAGTCTCAGCAGACCTATTTTCCTCAGTTTTGAATATTTGTGTGAGAAGAGGGGCAGAACTGTCAACTGACCACCACCTTGTTGTGTGCATTCTACAGCTTCAGAAACCAGATGCTACCATCAATGCTGGTAGGCCTAAGCAGCTATACGTGTGAAATGGGAGGCATTGGAAAATGAGGCTGTGAGGAAGAATTTTGCAGATGACATTTCCTCCAGGTTCAAAGATATTTTCAAGCATACTGCAGATGTTGAGGAGGAGTGGAAGCTGTTCAGAACAGCTGTTACTGCTTCTGCACTCTCATGCTGTGGCAAAAAGTGGCTCAGCGTGGCAACAGGCAGTGAGAAAAGAGGACACCTTGGTGGAACCAAGAAGTCCAAAAAACTGTCCGGGCAAAAAAGGAGTCCTACCTAATATGGCTTAGAGTCAGGTCACCTGAGATGCATTTGCGGTATACTGAGGCACGAAAAGCTGCTGCTGAGGCAGTAAAGACAGCAAAGCAGAAGGCTTGGGAATCCTTTGGAGAAAGATTAGACTCATCCTATGCAAATGCAAACAAAGTATTCTGGCAAACCATCTGCCGCCTTTGAGGGAGGAAATTGTGCACAGCAAGGGCAATTAAGGCCTCTGATGGTACACTTTTAACCGAGAAGGATATCCTCCATAGATGGAGGGAATACTTTGAGAGCCTTCTTAACCCAGGTGGCCAGCAGTTGTAGACATCCCAGAGGTGCAAATTGGGGCAATGACTAGTCTCACAGCAGAAGAGGTCCATTTAGCAATAAAATCAGTAAAATCAGGCAAGGCTGCTGGCGATGATGAAATTCGGCCCAAAACGCTAAGAGCCTTAAAGCGAGATGTGTTCTGTGGCTGACTCGAGTGTGTCAGGCTGCTTGGATATCTGGGCGAGCACCAAAGCAATGGCAGACAGGCATAATAATACCAGTCTTCAAGAAGGGAGACCAGAAGGATTGCAGTAACTATCGTGGCATCTCTCTCTGCTCAGCCTGCCTGGGAAAGTGTATGCTAGGTACTTGGAAAGACGGTGCAGAAGCATAGTTGAGTCAGGAAGTCCAGGAAGAACAATGTGGCTTTTGTCCTGGTAGAAGTGCAACTGACCAAATCTTCACTTTAAGGCAAATCTTTGAGAAATCTTGGGAATATGCCAAGAATGTCTACACATATTTTGTGGACTTGGAGAAGGCATATGACCGGGTTCCTCAGGATAAGTTCCTCACGAATAATGTGTGTTGAACGTACCGACAAATAACCGGCGGAAGTCTGTGACGGCAAAAAATAGAATGTACGTAAACGTCAATAAAATGAAGGAGCGAGTGCTGTATGGGGATTCGCTATTAAGAGGCGTAATAATTGAGAGTTTAACGAAGTCATACCAGCCGGGTGCGAACATAAAGGACGTCAGCGAATCTATTCGACTGCAAAAACAGAGGGTGAAAGAGATGATAATAGTGGCAGGAACGAATGATTTGAAAGAGGACAAAATGGAAATGATAGAGGATGTGAGGGAGTTGTTTGAGGTAGCAAAAGAGAAGAGTGAGAGAGTTAGGATGGTGAGTATCTTACCGCGGTATGACAGCGAAGTGTTTAGAAGGAGGGCCATAATTGCCAATGACTTTATGCGTGGGTTATGCATGGAGAGTGGTGTGGAATTTGTGGATGTGTGGAATGAGTTATGGGCGAAAGGACTTATATAAGATGGATGGGTTACATTTGAATGGAGTTGGTGTACGGAGACTTGAAAGAGTGTTGATGAATGATGTGGAAGTGGATGTACAGACTCAGGGAAACTAGATTTATTAAGAGGGGGGGGAGTAGATATGCAGACTTTAGGGGGGGCAGTTAAGTGTATGAATGAGTATATTACGCCCGGGCGAGTACGACGGACAACAAATCAGAATGGGATAATTAGTATAAGGAATCAAAGTAGGGATGGGACAAATGGGCTTCTGCGATTCATGTACACTAATGCCAGGAGTATTAGGAACAAGAAGGAAGAGTTTTTGGCCATGGTTGGCACTTCCAGGCCACAGGTTGTCGGTATTAGTGAAACATGGCTGACAGAGGATGATAAAGCTAGTGGGATTGAATGCGATGGGTATAGCGTGTTCAGGAGTGACAGGGTGAATAAAAAGGGGGGAGGAGTGTTATTGATGATAGCTGATGAGCTTCAGCCAAGGAGTATAGAATTTGAACTGCAGGATGGGGAAAAAAGCACATTTGAGGCTGTTTGGTGTGAGATACAATCTAGCAGAACAAAATATACAATTGGGTGCTGCTATAGACCGGGTGATGGAGTGGATGGTGGGAATAGTATGCATAAGCAAATAGAAGAAATGAATGGAAGGAGGGTAATTATTATGGGTGATTTCAATTATGGTAACATTGACTGGAAAGAGGAGAGGGCACATGGGAGGAAGGAATTGGATTTTATGCAGTTATTAAGGGACAACTATCTACGGCAACATGTATTGGAAAATACCAGGGGGCAGAGAGTGCTGGACCTAGTAATTGCAACTGAGAATGTAGCTGTAACGAACATGACCATGTTGCCACCAATTGGTGAGAGTGACCATAAGGTCATGACTTGGGAGGTGGCTAAAGGAGTCGAATTTACAATTAAGACAGGGTATATGTGGAATTACCGGGCTGGTAAGTATGACAAGCTTAGGTGTGTGCTTGGCTCAATGCCATGGCATGTAAAACTGCAAGGGCTGGATGTTGATGGTGCATGGGAGGTGGTTAAGAACTGTTTGCAGGAGGCAATGGTTGACTGTATACCAAGAGTCCGAATAATAAATCAGGTAGGGGTTAAATGGATGAATAACACTATTAAGCTTGAGCTGCAAAAAAAGAAACAATTGTGGAGGGAATTTAAGGAGAAGGGTGACCATCAGGTGCATGAACAGTATAAAGCTCAGGCCAGGATGGTAACAAGGGTGGTAAGAAAAGCAAAAGCAGATTACGAAAGGAAATTGGCCATGCAGGCTAAAGAGAATCCCAAACAGTTTTTTCAATATGTTGCAAGTAAAAGGAAAAATGCTCATGGTAGAATGATCTTAAAAAATGCTGAGGGTAGGGAGGTAACTGAATCAGTCGATGTTGTGGAATTACTGAGCGAGCACTTTGCAAGAGTATATCATCCAGGTGGTGGCTTTGCGGAAATGGAGGAACCAACAGCTTATACTGGAATTGTGATGAATGAGGTAGAGGTAACTAGTCTATTACAGAACCTCAATGTCAATACATCTGTGGGATTGGATGGTATACCAGCTCGTGTCGTACGTGAAGCGGCCAAAGAATTGTCAGTGCCCTTGACCATTATGTTTAATTTGAGCCTCAGGACTGGGTCAGTCCCAAGGGGGTGGAAAGAGGGGAAAATAGTTCCACTGCACAAAGGTGGTTCCAAGGCTGCTGTTGAAAATTACCGGCCAATCAGCATAACAGGAATCATTATCAAGGTCTTAGAGAAAATAGTCAAGAGGAAAATACAAGATTGGATAGAAGAAAATGGGATACTGTATCGGGGACAGCATGGTTTTGTGAAGGGTAGGTCATGCCTCAGTAACTTGCTCACGTATTATAACACAGTGACGGCTGAACTGGATAAGGGTAATGGGTTTACAGTGATTCTGCTGGACCTTGCTAAGGCCTTTGACAGGATACCACATGGAATTCTAATCAGTAAATTGCAGCATATGAGAATGGACATAGGGTTGGTGAGATGGATAGGAGGGTGGTTGACGGAGAGATATCAGAGAGTGGTTTACTCAGGAGTAGAGTCCACTAGACGGCCTGTGACTAGTGGTGTACCACAAGGATCTGTTCTTGGACCACTGCTGTTTAATTTGTTCATAAATGATATAGGAAAGGATCTGAGAGGAACAGTTCATTTGTTTGCGGATGATGCGAAGTTGGGTAGGGCAATAGTGAATGCAGATGACGTCAAAATTTTGCAGGATGATTTGGATAGATTGGAGGTCTGGGCTAGGGAGAATGGATGTCAATTTAATGTGGCAAAATGTAAGGTTATGCATTTTGGGGTGAAAAGATGGGAGGCAGTTTACTGCATTGGTGGAACCGTGCTCCAGGAAATTGATGAGGCACGAGATTTAGGAGTGTTGGTGGATAAGGAATTGAAATTTAGGGGACACATTGCAAAAGTGGCCAAATCAGCTCATCAAATCACTTGGTTGCTGAAGAATACGTTGACAAGCAGAGACAAGCAGGTTATTGTTCCTCTGTATCGAGCCTTGATAAGACCTCATCTCGACTACTGTGCTCAGATTTGGTCACCTAGGTTTCTTCTTGATGGGGAGGAGGTGGAGAGGATCCAGAGGCGAGTGACCAAGATGATAGCAGGTCTGTGGAATGAACCGTATGAGAACAGGTTGAGGATTTGTGGGTTGCAAAAATTGGTTGATAGGCGGAGGAGGGGAGATATGATTGAGACATTCAAATTACTGAAGGGTTTGTATAAAATTAATTCAGAAGATATTTTTGAGAACAGGGCTGGTTGTGGGAGGACTAGGGGACATCCATGGAAACTGGGCAAAAGTGTGGTTAGTAAAGGTGTTAGAGCTGGGTTCTTTACTTTTAGAGTAGTGAATGAGTGGAATGCGCTCCCTGAGTCTGTGGTGGATGCTGTGACAGTGAATGAGTTTAAGGCGAGGTATGATAGATACTGTATGAATGTCGAATAGTTGTGATGAAAATGATTTGGGGCCTCCCTCGATGAGTCTAATGACTCCCTGGAGTTGCCCGTAATAATAATAATAATAATAATAATAATAAGCTTTGGCAAGTAGTACAGGAGTGTGGAGTGGATGGCCAACTATTAGCTGCCATCAAGTCCCTGTATGAATGCCCAGAGTTTTGTGTCAGGGTAAACAGCACAAAGTCTGAACCTTTCACAGTCTCCATTGGCCTTTGCCAAGGGTGTGTTCTGTCACCCCTCCTTTTCATAATATGTATGGACTGGATTGATAGGCACAGCCGAGGCAGTGAGTGTGTCAGAATTGGAAGATGTAGCATTGGATGTCTGCTTTTTGCAGATGACCTAGTTCTGCTTAGCTCTTCCACAGATGACCTCCAGCAGACCCTGGATAGGTTTGTAGCTGTTTGTGCAGATGCCGGAATGAAGATCAGTGTGGCCAAAACTGAAACATTTGTGGTCTCAGGACAACCATCCCAGTGCACTCTACATGTAAGTGGAGTCCCAATGAGGCAGGTGGAGAAGTTTAAATACTTTGGGTCCATATTCACGAATGATGAAAAATGGGACGTAGAGCTAGAAACTCGAAATGGCTAAGCAAGCTCAATATTGCGGGAGCTTGGCCGTTTGGTAGTATTGAAGCAGGAGTTAAGCCAGAAGGCAAAGCTGGCTGTCTTCAATACAGTCTATGTCCCCATCCTCACCTATGGTCATGAGAGTTGGGTAATGACCGAAAAAATGCGGACACGAATCCAAGCGGATGAAATGTGGTTCTTTCGTGGGGTTGCGAGCTGACAAGACTCGACAGAGTCAGATGCTCTGCAATTCGGGAAACCCTCAATACTCAACCGCTGCTTCTCCGTGTTGAGAGATCACAGTTATGTTGGTATGGGCACCTGGTCAGAATGCCACAAGAGAGGCTCTCTCAGCAGGCCCTCTTTGCCAAGCCAGAGGGTGGGAGGCCACGTGGAATGCCAAAGACTCGTTGGATAGATTATATCCAAAACGTGAGTGGACATGTCTGGGAATCCCACCAGAACACCTGAGCTTGGTGGCAGAGGATCGTGACCATTGGAAGTTCCTCTTGCAGCTGTTGCCCCCACAACCCAATTAGGAAAGGTGCCTTGAAGATGTATGTATATACATTGATGAAGTGCTTATTCAATAATTCCAGTATATCCTCTGATGCCATGACTGTTCACTAGTGTCAACTTGCCATAATTATTGTTTCTCTTGCTTGCCATATAGCAGAATTCTCTTGAATTAATTTGGCTTGATCAGCTAATCTTCTCTCATGCTGCACCTTTTTACCATGCTTGTCACCTTGCTAGCCTACACTTTATGCTCTTCATGGATCTGATCACCACCAGCTGTCTTGTACCTCCTACATAGCATTTTTTTTTCCCAACACAACTTGGTTAATTTCACTGTCCATCTATTTCATTCCTACTCTGTTTACTTGCCTTTGGTATGCAGTTATACATTGCTTATGTCAGCTACTGCCATATGAATTTGCAAGCACTGTCAACATCTTTTCTGTACAGCTCATCTACCAAACTTATTCATGCTAGATGACTCCAGAGCTTCCCATAATTCCACATATATCCGTTTAGGCTGTAATAACCTTTCCTTGTTTCATCCCTTCCTAAATAAGTACCGCTCTCACCAACTAGTGGCTGTGTCAGTACCTCATTAACAACTACATGTTGTGATCTCATCACCAAATCCAAAACACTTAAGCCTTTAGTTGTTTCAGTCACATGCTGCTTAAGAAATTTATCCTTCAGAAGTTCAACGAACTCAATCTCCTTGTTCCAGTACATTATCTCCTTCTTCCATTCTATATTCTGTAATTTAAGTCTCTTCTGTCCTTCTACCAAACAATTTGCCTAAACATTTTACAATCAGGATTCTCTACATTCCATGGCCTAGAACAGCATCCTATCACATATATTAGCCTGCTAATTTTAACTTCACACTACACATATTCAAAATCTGTCCATGTACTATCAACTTCCACACTTTGTGGACACAATTCCTCTGTAATCATAATAAATTTAGTTTAATCCTTTACCCAAGTGTAGGCAAACAAAGTTTGCGCCTGAAGTAGTTCTGGACTGAGGCAACTTGTAGTAAAGGTGGCCCAAACTCTCGTCACTCCTTGTCTCAGAATCTCCCATAATGCAAAGCACCTTTCCTACGAGTTGCCTCAGTCCTGAACTACTTCAGGCGCCAATTTTGTTTGCCTACACTTGGGTAAATGATTAAACTAAATTTATTATAGTCTAACCAAGAGGAAAATAAACTTCCTCTGTAATCAATCATTAATAGCACTCTCTCTCCTCTTTTCACCTTTCTATTTCTGACATTACATCGTCCTCAAACAAGCAAGTTTCACTTATACCAGTTATCTTTGGACATACTCATTTAATCAATGCAACAAACAGCTCTCTTATTTCAAATACTCCTTACATTTGTATTCAAGCATAAAAATCCTTGTGTCTTTGAGACCATTCTACCAACACCAACTTTCTTTTCTCTATTCTGACCACTCCCATTTCCTTGATCCTGAATTTGATTTTCATATATACCTGTCTCATCCTTACCTTTATGCATTTCATCACCTTGTGCTGCGGCAACTACATCTTCAACCTAATATCAGTCTTCCTGATGTCATATAACAGATTTAGCTGTGCAGTTCTGCTTCCCAAGTATCAGCTACATCATCACCATCATCAAATTCCTGCCATGTACCCTCAAGGGGTGTACAGGATATGATAGTACTACCTGAAAAATTTACATCATTACTAACTTCCTATCTACAATTTTCCTCAAAATCAGTCTGTTACTTGTCAAGACTCCAACATTACCAGATCTTATATTTCTATCGTCTAAGGCACTTTGTACCCGTATCAATTCATCTATATCTTGATCTTCCTCTGGGCCGTTTTCCTGCCAACTTGGCAGAGAACACTTGGTTTGCTAATCTTTCCTCGCCCATTCTGTTTAAGTGACCATACCACCTGAGATTAGCTCTGCTAATGCATTCCTGGATGCTGACAATGTCAAGTTCTTTAATAATATCCTCGTTTTTAATATGATATTGCCATTGATGCCATCTGTTCATGCCTCTAATCTTTCTCAGGACTCTCATATCTGCAGTCTCTAGTCTTTGATCAAGTGTTTTTCTTCTGACTTAGCTCTCAGATCCATAAGATAAAACTGGTTTGAACTGTCTTGTATACAGCTAATTTAGTGATCCGAATAATTTCTCTCTTATTCCATATGAATTTATTCAATTGACTTCCTACCATACCAGCTTTGTTGATTCTGTTGTCTATTTCCATATTTAATTTACCATCTTCAGTAAAAATCCTGCCTAAGTAGCTGTTCACAACACAGTTGACATTTTCAATGATTCTGCCTATTTTCATTGTCTTTGTCTTTTTATTGCTGACCTTCATACCATATCTATTACAACAGTTATTCAATTTAGTCAGAGAATCTTGTAAACTTGTAGCAGATTTATTTAGAAGTATAACATCATCCGCATAAAGCAAAGAGCTGACATTAACATCTCCAATTTTGATATCATGTTTAATACCACTTTCCTTCATAATGTGATCCATATAGATAATGAATAACAGTGGGGATAATGTACGTCCCTGTCTGACACCAGATTTAACATTAAACAATCTTCCTGTACTTCCTTCAATTCTAACTGCTGACATACAACTCAAATAAAGACTAAGTATTGCATGATATAATGCCCCATTGACATCATATAACTGTAGCGTATTGAATAGCTTCTCTCTTGGCACCTTTTCATATGCCTTTTCCAGATCGACAAAACTTAAATACAGTTATTTAAGTTTTGTCGATCTGAGAATATAACAAAGATCTTTGTTATATTCCTATGATTTCTGCACTATTTGTCGTAAAGTGAAGATCTGATCCTGACTGCCTCTATTTGACCTGAATCCAGCTTGTTCTTCACCAAGCTTTTCTTCCACAATTCTTCTCAACCGTTTCCAATTATACTTGCATATATCTTAACAGGAACACTCAGTAATAAAATGACTGTGTTATCCTCACATTCAGTTTTATTTCCCTTTTTATATATGGGTACTATGAGAACTCTACTCCAATAATTGGGAATTCGTCCCTCTGTCCAGGCTTTCTTAACTATGCAGTGCAGCCACTGTAACACTTTTATACCAACATGCTTATCATTTCTGGTCGAATATCATCTACTCCTGCTGCCTTTACACATTTCAAGCCTTTGATGGTTTTTTCTACTTCAAGTATGGATATGTATTCCTGACTGCATGCCCGGTCAGTGTTTTTTATCACTGTGCTGTCATCACTGCTTGTTTCGTTTAGCAAAGTTTCAAAGTAATCACTCCATACTTCAAGGATATCTTTTTCTCGCGTTTTCATGTGATCTTTATCATCTCTAACTCCTTTTACAGCACTCTTTCCTCCATTCCTAAGCTTCTTCAACAACCTCCAGAATATTTTGTTACATTCTTGATATTTATTTTCTATGTTCTTGCCAAAGTCCTCCCATGACTTTTGTTTAGCTAGTTTTACACACTGTTTAGCTTTCTTACATTTGTCTCTGTATTCTCTAAGAGCACAAGCTGACTTATTTGCCAGGAACTTTTGATATGCTTTCTTCTTTTCCTTCACTGCCTCTTTTACTTCCTGTGTCCACCATGGAGTTCTAATTTTTCTATCCTTGCAGACAACTTCACCACAAGCTTCTCTGGCTGAATCAGTCAGGGTTTTCTTCAAGGCTTGCCACTGAATCTCCAAGGTTTGATTGCTGTTCTCAAACTCTTTCATTTTTTCTTCAATAATTTTTGTGTATTTTAGTCTACACTTCACATCTGAGAGTTGCTCAACTTTTATTCACTTAAAACTTTTTTACATGTTATTCTCTTCAATATGAAATTCAATTTTATCCTGCTCAAGACTAAATAGTGATCACTTCCAATTTCAAATCCTCTGTACACTCTGGTGTCCTGCACCAGGGAGAAAACATCACTATCAACAATAACATAGTCAATGAGTCTTTTCTTATTCCTTGCCTCTTCTCTCCATGTGAATTTGTGCATATTTTTATGTTGGAACATGGTGTTAGTAATAACCAGTCCATGTCCTGAGCCGAAATCCAACAGGCATTTGCCATTATTATTATTAGCTTTGTTCTTTTTCTAAATTTTCCCGAAATATTTTTGTATGTCTGACAATTATTTCCTACTCTGCTATTTAGATCCCCAACAAGGACCAACTTTTCCTCTTTCATTCTGTCAGTGGGCTTTCTCTAAAGACTCACAAAAATTCCTCCACTTTTATCTTAGTAGAACCTTCTGTGGGACCATAGGCACAAATAAGTCTCATTGTCCAGTTCCCTATTGTGATATTTGCCCAAATCACTCTACTTGACACTACCTGCTGAAGAAGATGAGCCTCATATTTTGTGTTGAATACTATGGCTACTCCTTCTTTTCCTTGATTGTCATTGCCTGAATATAACATTTTGCATTTATTGCTCAGAAAGATCTCACCAGTTTTTGTCTTTTTTGTTTCAGTCATCCCTATTATGTCTATGTCTATCTGTTACTTATCTAATTTCTCCGCTAGCTCCATTTCTTTGCCATTCGGGCTTCTTACGTTGATAGTACCGATCTTTAACTCTGGTGATGTTGAGTTGGGGTGTGTTTTCAGATTTGTTCCAGTAGCTGACTTTTGGCTGTTCACCCTGGTTCCCTGGCGAAAACAACGAAGGCCTTGTTTTACTGGGCAACGCCCCAGCCGGCATGAAATTTTGTCATGTTGTACCATCAGTTTGTATTTAGGTTTTGCCAATAGGAATACAATTTGGCCGGCTAAATCCGAAATTGCCAGCCCATCCTCGTTCGTTTAATATCCAGGTAGATACCAAACAGGGGTGCTCCACGAGAAGGTGAGGATTGGACATATGCCAAACCCATTCAAATGTAATCCATCAACTTTTAACCATTTCAGTTTTCCTTCAGATTCTCTCCACAGATTCAAAAACTGAACCCTCTTTGTCTCAAAAACTCATCCATCTTGCTATTCATGGACCCTGCTCTTCTTCTCAACTCACTATTGTCATGTCTGGGCAATACTCTAATGACTTTTTTCTGAAACACTATTCTCCTGTGGGATCACATCCACAAATAAGTCTCAGTGTCTAATTTCATATTTTGATGGTTGCCATCATCACTCTGCTTGAATCTGGTTGGCATTCAATAAGATTGTTCTTGTGTTTAGTGTTGAATACTATAGCTACTACTTCCTCTCCTTAATCATTATTGCTGAATATAAATCTTGTATTTGTTATTTAGAAGAATTCCACCTGTTTGTATTCTTTCTTTTGGTAACACCAATTACATCAGCATGACATTTCTCTAATTCTTCTACCTTTTCCACTTCTTTTCCATTAATACTGCTTATGTTGATTGTGTGTACCCTAAATTCTAATAATGAATGGATTTTGTTGCAGTAACTGGCTTTTCTCTGTTCTTCCTAGTTCTCTGAATATGAAAAACAGCAGAGACTTTGTTTATTTGGGAATTGCATGACATGTCATCAATGTCTTTTTGGTTTGAAGCCAATACAGGATTCAGTTTGATTGGATAAATCTCAGATTGCTAGCGTTTCTTCATTCATTCATTCAGTATCCAGGTAAATACCTACTAATGGATCTGAAAATTGGATTAGAAATAAAACTGTTAATCAAAGGCTGGAGTCCGAAGACATTAGAGTTATGAAAAAAAATTATGGGAGTGAGGAGGTGGTCTGAATGGCAGAATCATGCAAAAATAATTGAGATTTTAGGAACGAACTTGACGCTCTTTAAGTTGCACAAACAAAGCTAATCAGAAGTGATAAGTCATTTAAACACAATGAGAGAGAGACAGGGAGACATTAGCAAAACCTTCGTTCAGTCCAAAACAGGTTTGGTGGAGCTTGTTTTAGACCAAGGTCTGTGTAGGTTGATGCAGTTTCTAGTGCTCTTAGAAGACTGAAATATAATAACTGACAGTATGGAAGACTGAAAGAAAAATTTGAGAAAGAATTTTGATAGAGAAATCATGTATTAGGGTCAATTTAATTAGGTACTTTCTAATTAAATTAGTATACTAATTTAATTAGATAGTACATACATACTCTAAAGTACTACATACATACCCTCTTTAGGTTGATATTGTACTACTTAAAGAGGTAGTACTTTATCAACTAATTTCTATCAGTAATTGGTTGATAATGCCTCTACATGCATCTTGAGGGATATATAAAATCCTCACCACAAACTACCGGTATTTATTTATTTATTCATGGTAATGAGCTACATGAAGGCAGTGAGTCATCTAGAAATTCTCAATTTTGTCAATTTACTCACAATTTTCAGCTGTTGATGATTTGAAGAATGCTTACTAGGTTTATGGACTACCTTGAATGAATATGGTGAACAGTGTTTCAGCACTGTGGACAAGAATGAGCACATTGCTCAAGACAGAAAATGAGGGAACCGTATAGAGAGTTTAAAGTGGCTATTCTAATCATTGAAAAGGAATTCATTAAAGAAGTAGAAATTGTACTGAACTTGAATGACAGAAGAGAATTAATGAGTTATACTACTTATGGGCTTGGCTGTTCTTTTGGTATGCAAAAACTCCTCTTGCTGCATTTTACAGTTGACATTCTATGAGGAGTGTGTGATTTGAAAAATCTGAAAAGATGGTGAAATGTTACAATCCTTTCAGAATATCCTGCATAATTTTATAGGCACCGCTTAAGGGCATTCTCAGACCAGCACAGACAGGCCAGGCAATCTAAACCAGGAAGGCTCTTCATTTCAATGGACTGGGGAACTGCATTTTGATCTGTATGGATCTTTGATTTACTATTTTGATCACAATTTTTAATATTTGTCAGGATGTGAACTAGCATACTTTGCTATTGCTACAGTTTTCTTTCCCAAGAAATAGAGGTACGTTAGCAATTAAGTAACTGGACATTTCCATTACTGATGATGATTAGTATTAATATTAAATAACTTCCAAGCCTCCATTGAGTTTGAAAACTCATCACAGGAAGTTGAACACTTGGAGACCACAATGAGTGCTCCAACAATGAATATCTTTAAGGTAAGGCCTGAATTGTGGGAGCACTCACCACCCAGTTTGGCAATGCATTCCACTCATTAACCACCTTCCCTCCCCCACCAAAAAAAAAACCACTCTTTTTTCTCTTCCTTACATGACCTTTGCAGAGTTTCCAGGGATGACCTATTGTTCCTGCATTATCCATTATCCTATGTAATAATTCTCCTGTATGTATTTGATAGGCTCCTCTCGCAACTTATGTCTCAATCACAGCTCCTCCTATTTGCTGAGCTCTGAAGAGTAGAATTCCTCAGTCTCTCCTCATACTCAGTATTTCAGTCCCATGACAGTCGTAGTTATTTCAATCTGCACTCTCTCTAATGTTTCCTTATCACCAATATAGCTAATATGAAATATTAACAGATACTAGTAAAATTTATTTCGATATTTTGTTTGGCATTCAGAATGTTGCTACAAGCTTTACAATATAACAGTATTCTGAGTTGAAAAATATATTTTAATCTTTTCTTTGCTTCAAGATCTTGACTTGGTTTACAGATGCTATTTGCAAATATCTACATCAAGGCCTCTACATCTATTACAATGAATAAATTTCTTTCAGAGTCTGTTTACTACATAAGGAAATGTGATGTAGTTGCCACAAATTAGAATCCATCTTCTTTTGTTCTTTAGATGTTTATTATTAAAACTCATTATTAAAAAGATAGATGTTTCTTACACTTTGAGAGTTGTGACTCTACCTATATTCTACAAACTTCTTATATACTGCAGCAGTTTACCATGGTCAAGTGTTTTCATGAAAAAACAAAATTAAAATTTTTGGAAATTGCAACTCAATTTTATATTCCTTATTGTTTAATATCTTTGGGGGATCTATTAACAATTCTAGTAATATCTTTCTTCAAGCCTAGTTGTGCTCATTATTAACTAGTGAGATCTTGTCAAAAACTCGTTATCTTTTCTGTGGCAGAGTGATTGATGGAAACATTCATTGTGGCTTTAATATACTATTATATACATGTCTTGAAAATGTGCTGGCTCACCAGTTAGACAATTATCTCACTAGTCATATCTCACCATGAGGTTCACCACCATTGTCACCTAATATATCGCAGTTACATGTTTAATACTGGATCTGGCCAATTTATAAGCTTTTGTTAATGTTATAGTTAATTTTATCTTGCATAACTGTGTTGAAGCAAAGTATGTTAACTACTTACATATTACTGTTCAGTCTGTGAAGAAGAAGAAAAAAATATTATGTCTTATACTATTTGCAAGAGATAACAATGTTATTTCTTACCAATAGTGTTCACCTATTAAAATTGAGGTTCCATAGTGGCAATTATATTAAGAAACTGCTTTAATGTAGGTACATAAGTTGACATACTTAGAAAATTATTATTATTAACACCTGACTTCCATGGAGTCATAGACTCATTCTGGGAGGTACACAATATCGCACACAATGCTCATTCAACTGGCTTAAACTGATTCAGTATGTCTACATTCACAACACTCTCAGGCAATGCATTCTACTCATAACCCACTCTCCATGCAAAGAACCTACTTCTCACTCCTATGCACACACACTCCTTATACAATTTCCAGCTATGGCCTGTTGTTCTACACCTCTACCATCATCATCGCATTCCTGCCATGTACCCTCAAGGGGTATACAGGATATGAGAGTACTACATGTAAAATTAACATCATTACTAACTTCCTATCTACAATTTTCCTCCAAATTAGTCTGTTACTTGTCAAGACCCCAACATTATCAGATCTTATATTTCTATCGTCTAAGGCACTCTGTACCCATATCAATCCACCTATATCTTGGTCTTCCTGTGGGTCGTTTTCCTGCCATCCTGGCAGAAAACACTTGTTTTGCTAATCTTTCCTTACCTATTCTGTTTAAGTGACCATACCACCTGAGATTAGCTCTGCTAACGCATTCCTGGATGCTGATAATGTCAAGTTCTTTAATAATATCCTCGTTTTTAATATGATATTGCCATTGATGCCATCTGTTCACGCCTCTAATTTTTCTCAGGATTCTCATATCTGCAGTCTCTAGTCTTTGGTCAAGTGTTTTACTTCTGACCCAGCTCTCAGATCCATAAGTTAAAACTGGTTTGAACACTGTCTTGTATATTTTTGTAGCTAATTTAGTGTTCTGACTCATTTCTCTCTTATTCCATATGAATTTATTCAGTTGACTTCCTACCATACCAGCTTTGTTGATTCTGTTGTCTATTTCCATATTTAATTTACCATCTTCACTAAAAATCCTGCCTAAGTAGCTGAAATGTTTTACTTGTTCCACAGGTTCTCCATTCACAATGCAGTTGACATTTTCAGTGATTCTGCTTATTTTCATTATCTTTGTCTTGTTATTGCTGACCTTCATACCATATTTATTACAACAGTTATTCAATTTAGTCAGGCAAACTTGTAGCAGATTTATTTAGATGTATAACATCATCTGCATAAAGCAGAGAGCTGACATTAACATCTCCAATTTTGATATCAGGTTTAATACCACTTTCCTTCATAATGTGATCCATATAGATAATGAATAACAGAGGGGATAATATACATCCTTGTCTGACACCAGATTTAACATTAAAGCATCTTCCTGTACTTCCTTCAATTCTAACTGCTGATTTACAACTCAAATGAAGACTAAGTATTGCTTGATATAATGCCTCATTGACACCATTCAACTGTAGAATATTGAATAGCTTTTCTCTAAACACCTTGTCATATGCATTTTCCAGATCGACAAAACTTAAATACAGATCTTTGTTATATTACCATGATTTTTCCACTATTTGTCGTAAAGTGAAAATCTGATCCTGACAGCTTCTATTTGGCCTGAATCCAGCTTATTCTTCACCAAGCTTTTCTTCCACAATTCTTCTCAAATCTTTCTCAAGTATACTTGCATATATCTTACCAGGAACACTCAGTAGGGAAATACCTCTGTAATTCTCACATTCAGTTTCATTTCCCTTTTTATATATGGGTACAATGAGAGCTCTACTCCAATCATCTGAAATTTGTCCCTCTGCTCAAGCCTCGTGAACTATGCAGTCAGTGCAGCCACTGTAAGTCTTTTATACCTCCATACTTGAGCATTTCTGGTCGAATATCATCTAATCCAGCTGCCTTTCCACATTTTAAGGCTTTTGATGGCTTTTTCTACTTCAAGTATGGATATGTATTCCTGTTTGCATGCCTGTTGATTGTTTTTTTTACCACTGTGCTGTCACTGATTGTTTCCTTTAGCAGTTTTTCAAAGTAATTACTCCATACTTCGTCTTTTTCTCCAGTTTTCATGTCATCTTTATCATCTCTAATTCCTTTTACAGTACTCTTACCTCCATTTCTAAGTTTTTTCAACCTCCAGAATATCTTGCCACCTTCTTGAGATTTATTTTCTATGCTCTTGCCAAAGTCCTCCCATAACTTTTGTTTAGCTAATTTTACACAGTGTTTAGCTTTCTTACATTTGTCTCTGTATTCTCTAAGAGCTCAAGCTGACTTATTTGCCAGGAACTTTTGATATGCTTTCTTCTTTTCCTTCACTGCCTCTTTTACTTCCTGTGTCCACCATGGAGTTCTAATTTTTCTATCCTTGCAGACAACTTCACCACATGCCTCTCTGACTTAATCAATCAGGATTTTTTTCAAGGCTTGCCACTGAATCTCCAAGGTTTGCTTCCTGTTCTCAAATTCTTTCATTTTTTCTTCAATAATCTTTGTGTATTTTAGTCTACAGTTCACATCTGAGAGCTGCTCAACTTTTATTCGCTTTAAAACTTTCTTACATGTTCTTCTTTTCAATATGAGATTCATTTATGTCCTGCTCAAGACTAAATAGTGATCACTTCCAATTTCAAAATCTCTGTACACTCTGGTGTCCTGTGCCAGGGAGAAAACATCACAATCGACAATAACATAGTCAATGAGACTTTTCTTATTCCTTGCCTCTTCTCTCCATTTGTATTTGTGCACATTTTTATGTTGGAACTTGGTGTTAGTAATAACCAGTCCATGTCCTGAGCAGAAATCCAACAGGTATTTGTCATTATTATTAGCTTTACTGTTTTCTCTAAATTTTTCCAAAACATTTTTGTATGTCTGACAATCACTTCCTACTCTGCTATTTAGATCTCCAACAAGGACCAACTTTTCCTTTTTCATTCTGTCAGTAGCTTTCTCTAGAGCCTTAAAAAATTCCTCCACTTTTATCTTAGTAGAATCTTCTGTGGGAGGACCATAGGCACAAATAAGTCTCATTGTCCAGTTCCCCATTCTCATATTTGCCCAAATCACTCTACTTGAGACTGCCTGCCATTCAAGAAGATTAGCCTCATATTTAGTGTTGAATACTATGGCTACATCTTCTTTCCCTTGATTGTCATTGCCTGATTATAACATTTTGTATTTATTGCTCAGAAAGATCCCACCAGTTTTTGTCTTTTTTGTTTCAGTCTTCCCTATTATGTCGATGTAGTACTTATCTAATTCCTCAGCTAGCTCCATTTCTTTGCCATACCGGTGTTGTACCACCTTACCCCAGTCCTGAAGATACTTTCAGGTGCAAACTTTGTTTGCTCACACTTGGATAAAGGATTAAACTAAATTTATTATAAATTTATCGGACTTAAAGTTTTTGCCTAGCTATCATAGGCATTGTCAGTACAATAACAACAATGAAACACAAAATAAAATTGCAATGAAAGAATCAATTTAAAAACTACAAAATTTTAGTTTCTGTTCCATTGCTGTTATTGTACAGATGATGCCTATGATACTTACGTAAAAATTTTACAGCTAATAAATTTATTTCATATAAATTTAAGTTTCCTTATTTGATTTTCTAAATATATCAAAATGGCATACAAGGTGCTAGTGGAATATGCGAATAAATCAGTAATCACTATAGCTATTACTAATTTATTAGTATGGCTACAGTTCTAATTATTTTGAATTTTTATGCCACAGATTGTTGTAGTAATCTCCACCTCAACAATTGATACCATTTTGCAGTGAAAAATTTATCCATGAATGATATAAGCACCTTAGAAATGCAAAGATGCTTAGAAATTAAATTTTTTAACGTAAATATTGTAAACGTAATATATTATTGCAAATCTCAAATTTCTTGTTAAAAATGAGGTATGGCCAATTTAGCAAACTCATTCTCTCACTGCAATTGTATTTTAAAGTGAAGAGTACTAAAATAACATTATAATGCCTCAGTTGCTTATTCTGAATGAATGCTCTTTACATGTCTATTCATAGGACCGAGAAAAATGTCAGTGTCAGCAGTTGACAGTTATTGCCACAGAGGCTCTTCCAACAGGCAAGATACGTGATGCTGGATATAAATATAGGCGCCTGATGGAACCATCGGTTACAGGGTAACTTGCTAATAATTTTTGCTTACTTTCTTCTTGTAATTTACATATATGAATATGCTTGATGGCTTGTAGTCTTCTTTGATAATATCTTGTCATATCGAATTCTTGTTTTATTAATTTTTCTTTCTTTTTAATATTTAGTGTGTACGAATGCAATTCTAACTGTAAATGTGGACCTCGCTGTATGAATCGAGTTGTACAAAATGGATTGCAAATTAGGCTTCAGGTTTTCAAAACAGAGACTAGAGGATGGGGTATTCGATGCCTGGATGACCTTCCCCAAGGGATGTTTATTTGTAATTATGCAGGTCAACTTCTCACTGAACAAGAAGCGAATGAGGTAGTATTTCTTATTTATTAATATAATATTTGCTTTTGTAATTAATTTTAATTGATCTTTATGTACTAGTTATAAAATTCAACATCAGCATTCCATATCTTAAATTCCATGTATAATTCTATATAAGCAGTAAATTCAAATAAAAGAAAAAATATATGTACACTATCTGATCAGAAGTATCTTGGCACCCCTCTGTAATTCGTAAAATGATGTCTAGATGTCACTATGACCAGTGGTGAGCTATAAGGGGCTCGCACGAGCCCTTTGTTAATTTTTTCTCAAATTTGCGAGCCCTTGTTCTTCTTGTTTACTTTTTTATTTATTCAAAAAAAAAATTTTTTTTTGAAACATATTAAGCAGCAAACTCATACGGTAACCTAACAACAATTAGTCCATTCAGCAGTGTATAGGTTATTTGGAATTATTGTTTCACCTCCTCTATAACGAATGCGTCCAAGTTTTGAAAATAAAATAAGCGCATGCACTATCTTTATCCTTCTCCCTTCTGGTAGCCAATCGTAAGGTAAAATCAGTAGCCAGTGTTTCCTGTAAGCTGTGTGCATGTGCACGCGCACACATGTTTTACAACTAGCACACAAAGCAAAAAATATGCGCACACTAGATTTTCAAGATGAAATTAAAATTTATTAATTAAAGAAGGTCCACCTAAACATTAACCTATAAATTCTTTAAAAAATACTGTAATTCGGTATTGCTCAAGCCTATAAACCTTGCATTTTTTATTACATTCTGGAAGTTGCACAAAACTTATAAATTATTAACAGTAACCCTATTTGAGGCTAGCGATTTGATGCCAAAGTGAAAGGGGTGTGGCTTAAATGTGTGATTTTTAAGTAGCATATAGAATGGCACGCGGTTTGTTTACATCTCAGGCCTAACTCATGGAAAATTCCCAAACGTGACTGGCTGATCAAATTGGTTCAAGATCATGACGAATTAAAACAGTGGTTTCATAATTTTAATAAAAATAATCAAATACTTTTAAAAACTTAAATTAGAGTACAATTAAAAATATTGTAGCATTTCAAAATTCTCTAATTTTTAAAAGGAATTTTAAAAGCGTAGACTAAATGATAACATTCGTGTACACGCATTGAGATATAACCAAATTAATTAAATCAAGCCTCTAGGAATATCTTTTAGCTGTTATGTTGCCCTCGGCAATTTTTTGTGTTGGTTCAGCTTTTGCCTTGCCAAGTTATTCAGTGAATAGTGTACATTTGTAAATTTATAAAAACAATAAAAAGCATTCTTCAAATAACAAAATTGCAAAAAACTGATTCATCGTGTCATATTCAAAGGAAGTAAAAGGTGTGAAGCGAAAACGAACTGCTAGCTGCTTTAAAAGTAAATGGCTGGATGAAATAATGAAAACTGCTACGCCAAAAGCTCATGAGTTGATAAACATTTAGCTGCGTGAAATATTTATGTATGATGCTACAGTTGGTGTTGTTTGTATTTATTGTCGTGATGCAAAGGTTGCTGGGGATTTTGCTAATGGGAAGAAGTTTGATGTCATTTGGAAGTTGGACTTTTTGAAATGCCATTTGACAAGTAAAATACATCTGGATGGTGTACACAAACTTCGGCAACAAAATTGTTGCCGAAGTTTGTGTACACCATCATACGCAGTAGCATACGCAGTACTCCAGCTACAGGAGTACTGCGTATGCTACGTGAAAGCTCAGATGACCAAGAGAGAAAACGATCGAACCCAGAGCAGATTAAAGTTCTTATTGACAGTGTCTTATTACTTGTTAAGATGGATAATTCTTTACTTTCAGTTCAACATATT
Source organism: Typopeltis vanoorti (assembly GCF_054136105.1). Taxonomy (NCBI): domain Eukaryota; kingdom Metazoa; phylum Arthropoda; class Arachnida; order Uropygi; family Thelyphonidae; genus Typopeltis; species Typopeltis vanoorti. Next base: position 78,247,401 of record NC_143573.1, on the reverse strand, counting down.
AATGAACATATGGAAAAGTATGTTCAACTCCCAAACAGCTGGCGAAGCAAAAAGTTTGCGTTTGAATTTCTGGAAACAATCAATTTAATTGTTGAAAATGACATGTTTGAGCAAATTGCATCTGCAAATTTCCACACCTTAACCATTGATGAAAGCACTGATATAACTGTTAACAAATGTCCCATTCTCTATTTTAAGTTTAGACCTAAAGATTGTAATGAATATAAAACATATTTTGGCAGAATAATTCAGTTGCAGGCATGTGATGCCTTCTCCATTGTGTTAGCTATTAAACAGTTTTATCAAGAAAAGAAACTTGATCTCCAAAAAATGGAGATCAAGTTTGCCATTGCATTAACTTTGCCCAGCGGCTCCATCAGAGGATGGAGCCGCTGGGCAAAGTTAATGGTGTTGCTGCAAAACTGAAATTAGAAGTTCCACATCTTGTCCAGCAACACTGTGTAGCTCACCATGAGGATCTGTGATACGTTCCATTCCATAGTGAAAAGACATGAATTTAAAGAAATTGTCGAGGCATCTGAAAATGAAGCTATTGCCTTCAGACCACTCAATGAAGTGTGGTGGCTATCCAGACATTTTGCATTACAGGCAATAATAAGAAACTATGAGGGACTGATCACATATTTTGAAAAAGACAAATCAAATGATCCTGTGGTTAATTATTGTCACAATAAATTAACTAACGTGACATTCAAAGTAGCTGTTAATGTTTAAGTGATGTTTTTGAAGAAATGGCTTCCCTGTGCAAAACTTACAAAGGGATAACCTTACACCGCTAGACAGTCATCATTTTGCCAGAGGGAAGATTAACAAAATCAGGAATCTGTATTTAGAAGGTGAACACTTGCTGGAGTGACAGAGTAAATGCTTTACTTAAACAAGAAGAGACTGAACCAGTAGATACTAGGCCCCTGTTAAATTTTATAAATTGTTTATGTGCACATTTAGAGGACAGATTCCCTGAGAATGAGATACAAGAATGGTCAGTGTTTGATATCTCCTCTATTTCACATTGTGATTTCTCATTTGGTAGTGAACATGCTAATGCCCCTTGTCTTAAATATCATGATTTTCTGGATGATACTACAGAAATAATTAGTCAGTTTAATGATTTCAAATTTTCTGTACAAGAAAAAATTAAATGCAAAATTATATCAAATTTTACACAAATGGTTGTATTTGCTTTTCAAAATGAGCAGTTTTGTGATTTGGCAAAGTTGATGAATATTGGAGGAACCTTCCTTGCATCTAGTGCAGACTGTGAGCGAGGTTTTAGTCTAATGAATCAAATAAACCCAACTTAGAAACCGTTTAGGAGAATGTCATTTGGATATGCTAATGAGAGTGAAAAGTTACCAATTACATGGAAATTCGATTAATTTAGATAGTGTGTATAAAGAGTGGGTGAATGCCAAAGACAGAAGAGAGAAAAAATAAAGAGAGAAGCTAGAACTAAACAAGATGAGAATTAGAGTTATTTGCAAAGTTGAAAATTTAATTAAAGGTAATCAGTCACTAGTGTTATCTTTTTTTTTTTACTTTATTTCTTACTTCTAATCAGATCAATATTAAATACAGTCATACCCCGACTTACGCGAATCCGGAGTTATGCGGTTTCTTACATGTACCTATTCCCGTCCCACTTCACGCCTCACCACTAGTCATATCTTTCAGTCCCCGGCCACATTCGCCAGTGTCGCACATGCTGTGAACAAGCACTGACGTGTTGCGCGTGGTCTCCATTTATACACGATTTTTATAGTCCACAAACCTTGCGATTGTTTAATGTTATGTTCTTGATAAAAATTTTATCACATAAAAAATAATAATGTCATCCAAAAGAAGCAAGTCGAATTCTTCTACTGCTAGCAAGAAAAGAAAAACATTGACTTTGGAACAAAACTCAACATTATTAAGGATTTTGAAGGCAGAATGAAAATTTGTGAGCTAACAAAGAAGTTCGATCTACAGGAATCCACAGTAAGAACAATCATAAAAGAAAGGATTACAGATTTTGGAGGACATAGATTCTAACGAGGAAGAAATTGTAGCCACAAGGCAAGGAATAAAAAAATCATTAGCTTGCTATGAAGAAATTTTGCATGACAAAAAAAAGACATTATGCTGTCAGATGAATCTATTAGATTTTATGAAACCATCGACATTGAAATAACTTTCTTTTTTTATGTATGAAAAACTACAATTATGATTATATTTCTTAAAAAATATAGGTGTTTTTGTAAACCTTTGGTCCCAGTTGTATGTTTGTATATGTAAATTACATGCAAATTATACCCCGAGTTATGCAAATTCAACTTGCACGCTTTTTGTTGGTCCCACCTACCACATAACTTCGGGGCTTTACTGTACATATAAAATATTTATGTTAGCTCTGTGATTGATGTCACACAACTTACTTGGTGATGGTAATAATACACATACTTAGAATCCTATCTAGTACAGTCGGTATCGTTTTGGCCTCGCATGCGCAAAGTCCTCGGATCGAGTCCTGCCCAAGGCTTGTGAATCGTGATTTCAGACTGTTTACTGGGGAGGTTACTGCAGTGTGTGGGAACACGGTGGGGAGTTGGGGTGACCTGGCTGACATCCCATTGACACTAGAAGGTAAAGAGTGATGACCTAAAATCTTTTAACTTTTTTGCTTAAATGATCAGTATGGTGATTCGTATGGGTGCGCACATACTTTTCAAAAGAAGGCAAATTTTGCACACATGCAAATTTCTGCACACACTCACAGCAAAAAAAATTAGAGGGAACATTGCCAGTAGCCAATCAAATGTTTTATAAAATTGATAGAAAGGTTTTTCTTATGTAAGATAAATGAACACAGTTGAATGTGTGCAAATATTTCATGTTCAGATCATGAAATATTTGTTTAAAAATGATAGACTTTAGAGGTTGATTGGAATTTGTACACAAGCTGTATTAATAAAAGTTTTTGGGTGAAATACGGCTTTTTTTTTATTTTTTATTTTTTTTCTAGACGATGCGAGCCCTTTGTTAAAATTTCCATAGCTCACCACTGACTATGACCTCACTTATTGGTATAAAAGGAGGCATAGAACTGTGTTGTTCAGAATGAACTGCCATTTTGAACAACAACTAATCCACCCTGTATTAACGTCCACTACTGGAAAGTGTGTCACAGGGAATGTTTGTCTGATTACAGTTTCGAGTAGGTGTCCAGATACTTTTGATCAGATAGTGTGTATATATATATATATATATTCTTCATCAATTGTTAAATGAACATCCCTAAATTATGATTCAGTTTAGAAAAGATTGTTAATATTTTTGCATTTTCAAAGCAACATTAAATTTTTTTTATGTTAATTTAAATATATAAATTATGTTTTAAGATTAGCATGTGAACTGTTTCATCTTCACTTAAAATTATGAAAAATAATTTTCTAATAAATTTGATACAGCAGCAAACCAATTAATCCAAACACTCACATTTTAAAGAAAATTTAATTCTGCAAGAAAATAAGTCGGCGTTGGCGTCTGAGCAATTTAGGTATAGGCTTTTTATGTCCTGTTCCTGCTCTGCAGATGAATTTGAACTTTCCATCTTAATCATGGAAGTCCACAGTCTCTTCTTCCTGTAGGTTTATATTCTAGTGCTAGTTTAGGAATCCTATTGTTATTCATCCTTTACAAGATGAATAACAATATTGTTACTCATCTCATACAAGACCTCTCTTGTATGAGATGTCTTAGAAACTTAATCTGTGCTGTTTCTGATCTTTGACTGTTTCTTTGTTTTAGAATCCAAGTTTCACTTCCAAATTTCAGATGTGTTTTAGAGGTCATATTATGTAATCTTAATTGAGTTTCTTTACTCATTTTGTTGCAAAATTTCTTTTAATTATGCCATTCATTCTATTGTAAATTTGTAGTCTTGCTTCCAATTGTGAATCAGTATTGTATTGCGAGATTATATTTCCTCAAGTATTTATTATTATTATTATTATTCAGGCTTCCATGGAGTCAAAAGACTCGTCGTGGGAGGTCCCTCCTAGGAAACACAAAGCCTATCATACCACTCCTTAAATGCATTGACTGTTCTCGCTCTCACCACTCTATCAGGCAATACATTCCATGGTTCAACCACCCTCCATGCAAAAAAATCACTCCTCATCCTCTTTCTCACAGTTTCCTTTCGTAACTTCCAGGGATGGCCCCTTGTCATCACTCCTTCCCACTGTTCAACCAAGCAAAAGAACTCCCCAGTGTCAACCCTGTAACCACCTCTCAACAGTTTAAAAGTCTCAATCATATCATCCCTCCTTCTTCTATCCACCAAACTCTGCAGTCCACACTCCCTCAGCCGATCCTCATAACTAACATTGTACAGTTCCGACACCATCTTTGTTATCTGCCTTTGTACCCTTTCCACAGTTAATTTATCCCCTTCAAATCCTGGGGACCAGATCTGAGAACAATAGTCTAAGTGTGGTCTGATGAATTTGAATTCTGTAACTTGTTCTATTATTTTGTTAAGCATAATTTTGACTTTTTGAATGATATTTCTACACATTGCCATAGTTTTTGTTTCAGAGATTTTGATCATCTGCATAAAGTATTGTATTTAGCTGCATATTATTTGTTAGTTTAATTCCATCTTTGACAGTTGATAATAAGAAATAAGAAAATAAGTACAAAAATTAAACTCCACCTTTACCTAACAATTTATTATGTGCTTCTCTGTTCCTAATAAGTTCATTAATTCACTTAGTCATGGACTCTACCAATGTACAACACATTTTTCTTATTTCTGCATCTCAAAGCCATACTTTTTTAATGGATTGTAGTAAGTTATTCTTTTGTATCTTATGTTATTCTTATATACATGTGTAAAACAACTCCAGAACATCTTTTTAGTCAGGTGTTTTTGAGTTTGTTAAAGGTGGGCTTCTCAGCTGTTTTTTTTTTGGGAATATAGGGTACTCACTCTCCTTGGACAAAGAAATGGCTCTCATCTGAGAATATGACCTTCATCCACTTCTCAACCATCCAATCTTTGTAACTTTTGCCGATTGCAGCCTCTTTTTCTGCATAGCCTTTGTCAACAGTTGTTTCTTTTTTGGTATGTTGGTAGTTCTGTTTCCAACAATCTTCGATGGACTGTCATATCCGAAACATTAATCCCACTAGCTGTCAAGTCTCTGTTTAAGTGTACCACAAACAATCTTGAATTTATTTTGCTTTTCCTAACTAGTAAATGATCTTGAGTAAATGTAGTTTTCCTTTACTGTCAAGAGAAAAGGTACTTGTGTCTGTAAACCTCTTTAAAATCGCATTAACAGTACCCAAACCAACACCATGCTCATTGGCAATTTGTCTTTGAGTCATGGATGTGTGCTGAGAAAGAGTACATATTTTTGAATGCTTTCTTGGAGATGTATCCATTTTATAGCTACACAAAATGAATAATACACTATGAACGTTAACTTGTTTACACTTTATTACACAACATTGTAGACAGTTAAAAGATGCAACACTGAACCAAAATAGTCGACTAAAACCAAAACTGAAAATAGTAAACTGAAACCAAACTCAAAATTGTTGTGAACTGAAATAAAAACCAAACCGAAACTAAAAACTTGACAGAATATTCGGCTTATTCGGATTAATTTGATCACTACAGGTATCCCTCGATTAACGCGGGTAATTAATCCCTCGATGTTACCGCATATATCAAAATTGCTTAATCAAATCTAATAATCAGTGATAAAAATTACAATTTGTCCATGATCGATTACTGTATTAATAATTCGTTTTATATGGTACTCTTTTAGGAAAGATAAAAAATGAATGCAAAGTAAACATTTAATAAATACTTGTACCTACATTATTTACTGCAATTTTTTTTTTATCAAAAGAAGTTATCAAGAGTCATTTGAACAGTTGTAATTTTTTTCTTATCAGCATAAATTCTACGATAACAAGCAAAATAACTCTCCAGACCTCGGCAAACAAGCAATAAAACATAAAGAAAAAACACTGCAGATATAATACAAGATGGTACAAATAAAGTGGATATTGAATCCAACATTATTTCAGAGCTGAATATATAAAAACTAAATGTTTCGGCCGATGCAAGCATAAGCAACCTTATGGGCAACTCGTAGTAAAGGTGGAGAAAGCTCCAGATCCCTTTCCTTAGTATTTTCCATAATGTGAAGCACATCTCCTACAGGACATATATGATAAATAATCCTTTGGCTCTCTATTTCAGTAATTAATACATGATGGTTTATTTATTTTCAGTTACAATGTAGAAATTATTGAACAAAGAATTAAAAAAAAAAAAAAAAACCTAAACCATACTATACTGACATCAGAGGTCACGGTATCTCTCAGATACAATTTACTATCAAATATCACAAAACTTTACATAACATGTGTTAAACCAAACTGACAGCAATAAACAGTGCGGAATATCACTCATAACATAAGAATGCACAACTTCTCGTGACCTCCAAGCTATACACTGAATTGTGTAAGAATATTTATATTAAGCATTTTGCATGTATCTGTCAGATTGACCGCAAGATCTGCAGGGTTAAAGGTGCATTAATCAAAATTCTTGCCGTGTATATCAAGGGATTGCCGCAATTAATTTCGCTGTGTTAATCAAATATCGCGTTAAGCAAGGGATACCTGTACTTTATACATAGTAACTTTTAGAAATAGTATGTTTTGAGGAGAGGTCTCAAATATGGCCTGTAAAACAAGTTAATTTAATATCTAAAATGGCTGTTTTCTATATGCATTTTATAAAGTATATAAACTTGTTGAAATTTGTCTGTCCATCCCAATTTTTATTTCTGTTAGATGATCTGTAACTACTGAGGCTGCATCAAATCAAATTTGAAATTTAGGTTAACACGAGAAGATGTCTATATTGGCTTGGTTCAATTTTGGTTTTATTCAGATTATTTTTTGACAAAATTATGAGATATCCACATATCAGTCCAAACTAGTTAGATGGAATTTAATGAAGTTTGGTATTTAGGATCACTGTTTAACTTTTTGAAATAGTTTCAGTTTTGTTTTTCACTTAGAACTGTTTCCGTTGGCAAAATTAGAAAAAAACAAAATTATGTCTAGCTTGCATAAGCCTAAAATCAGAAGTGCCACAAATGTGTTGTAATTTTTGACCTACTCATCAGATTCTTATAGAATTTTTGAATAACATAAACTTTTACAAAATGTGAATCTTCTTGTTAAAGTAGAAAAATATTGACAGTCAAAAATTCAGTTCTGTATAATTTCAAGGTAAAAAGTTTTAAGCAGACTTATAACTAACTCACTATCCCTAATGCTTATATAGTATAATACACAGAGTACAGATGGAAGCTTTCATTGTTAAAGTAGTAGTGTTTCATGAAAAATTCCTCCACTTAAAATTCTGTTTTTCTTGGCAACATGATTTGAACTCAGAAAAAAAAATTTTTGCATTTGACATCCGCAGATGCCGTATGGTCACTGCCATACCTCATATGGTTTTGGCAATGATGTCTTCTGCTAGAATAAGTGGTAGGGTCGCAGATTCCCTGTACTGTCACTGTACACAAATGTCATTATGAAACATCTTTTCATAATCATCTGCAGTCACTTTCTTTCTTGCTTATTGGTTTGAACTTCCATTATAGGTAGTTGATACTCTGAAGTTAAAAATCAGAAATTTATGGTTTTTTCACATACAAATAGGTATAATACAAGAAAAAAAATAATGAGTTCTAAAAGCAGTCAAGTACTGAGCTACCTTCTAGGTAAATTGATGAAAACAATTTTTTTTACACTTGCTTTATAGCCTAAATAATAATACCTCTGTAATTCTCACATTCAGTTTTTATTTCCCTTTTTATATATGGGTACTATGAGAGCATTACTTCAATCATCTGGAATTTGTCCCTCTGTCCAGGCCTTCTGAACTATGCAGTGCAGTCACTGTAAGACTTTTATACTTCAATACTTGAGCATTTCTAGTCGAATATCATCTACACCGCTGCCTTTCCACAGGCAGCTGGTGTAGATGATATTCGACCAGAAATGATTTCCTTATTAGATGATTTCCTTTTTAAGGCTTTTGATGGCTTTTTCTACTTCAAGTATGAATAAGTATGCCTGTTGAATATTTTGTTACCTCTGTAATGTCGCTGATTGTTTCATTTAGCAATTTTTTGAATAATTACTCCATACTTCAAGCATATTTTTTTTATCCAGTTTTCATGTGACCCTTATCATCTCTAATTCCTTTTACAGCACCCTTTCTTCCATTTCTGAGCTTTTTCAGCAGCTTCCAGAATATTTTGCGTTCTTCCTGATATTTATTTTTTATGTTCTTATGAAAGTCTTCCCATGACTTTTGTTTAGCTAGTTTTACACAGTGTTTAGCTTTCTTACATTTGTCTCTGTATTCTTTAAGAGACAAGCTGATTTATTTGCCAGGAATTTTGATATGCTTTCTTCTTTTCCTTCACTGCTTCTAACTTCCTGTGTCCACCATGGAGTTCTGATTATTCTATCCTTGCAGACAACCTCACCACATGCCTCTCTGGCTGAAACAATCAATGTTTTCTTGATTGTTTCAATGTTTTCAATGTTGAAACAATCAAGGTTTGATTGCTGTTCTCAAACTCTTTCATTTTTTCTTCAATAATTTATGTATTTTAGTCTATAGTTCACATTTGATTTATTCACACATTTATTCCCAATTTATTCGATTTATATATATATATATATATTACATAAATCATTATTATAATTACAGCTATTTTGCCTGCTTCAGTTTAGGAGTACCCCTGTTTAAATGTCATTGGCTATTTACTCATTGATTCTTAGGGCATTATGAGTGTAGATGTACTAAAAAGTATATGTAGCCTAAGGAATAGAAAATTGCACATACCTTTTTCTCGGTGTTGTGGCTTTTCCTCAGTCTGCGATGTCGAAAACTGCAGAGTGTGTGTGTGGGGGGGGGGGGTAGGCAGTTTGGTAGAATAAGTTAGAAAAACCTGGGTTTTTTTCGTAATATATAGAAACATATACTTTTATATAGGGTGGGGAAAAAGTGAAAGGGTTAATTTTTTAAAATAGGGAGGGGAAAGGTGGTTGACGGGGTGTGGACCGTTTCGACTATTCGTGGTCGTCATCTGAACACATTGGGAAAGTGGAAGCTATGTCAGGTCGGGTGAGTGCTTCTGCATTAGAGGTGTTTGTGTTGTTTCCTATTGGTCGGGGTTGTGACCTCAATTTTATGTTGTGAAGCTTCCAAACCTCGGAGATTATGTAGGGCCTGTGTACGTTGATAGAGTTCGCGTCACACTTTATAGCTATTGTTTCCGATATTCTGAGCATTGTTTCATTGTCTTGTCTGTCTATTATGATGGCCTTGTCTATCTGCGGGGTGTGTTTTTGTTCAAGGGCGTGAACAGCTATTTCCGTTTTTCCTGTGTTTTGTATACGATTTTTCTTTTTGATGTTGCGTTTTTTAGTGTTTAAATGTTCTGGAATAGGGATGTTACAGTCACGGAAGTGTTCTTGTAGTCTTGTCTTTATGGGCAAGACCTGATATATTCCACCATCAGGTCTTTATGGGCAAGACCTGATGGTGGAATCTGTGTAGGTGATGTCACAGTCTTTTTGGCAGGGAAATTTATAGACTTCATTGTGCTGTTCAAATATTTCTTTTTGTGTGTGAGGTTTGGTGGATTTTAGGAGGTTTGCCAGTTTTTGGCTTGTGGTGAATACCAGTTTGTAGTCAGTATGTTTGAAGATGTATTTATAGGCTTTGTATGTGTTTTGGGTGTATGGTAGTTTGGTAATTTTTTGTGTAGGGAAGTTCGTTTTGGTAGTTGGGTTGTTTTGGCGTTTTTTTTGCCGTCTTGTTTGCGTAGTTAATCAATTGTGTAGGATAGTTGCGATTTAAGAAGATCTGTGTTAGTTTTTTTATTTCAGCGTTTAGACTATTTTGATTGGTTGAAAATTTGTAAGCATTTATGAATTGTGATAAGATGACGGATTTTTTAACAGAATACAGATGGTATGAGTGAAAATGGAGGTAGTTTCCGATGTGTGAGGGTTTGTGGTATATTTTCGTGGCTATTTTGTTGTGTGTTCTGGTTAATGTCAAGTTTAAGAAGTTGATGGATTTGTGCTGTTCAGTTTCTGTGGTGAATTTTAATCTGTTGCTGTAGCTGTTTAGGGATGTTTTTAAGGTGGTGATGTGTGTGGGATTACCAATGCACAGAATATCGTCTACGTATCTGCCATAAAAGGTGATGCCGGGGGGAAGGGAAGGGTGGAGTAGAAGTGATTCTATATGTGCCAGGAATAATTCCGCTAGTTGTCCACTGATGTTTTGGCCCATGGGGAGTCTGAAGATTTGTATGTACATGTTGTTGTTGAACTTGAAGAAGTTTGCCGAGATTACTAGTTTTATTAAGTTAATAATGTCAATGGGAATTTTCCCAGAAATAATATACATTACATAAATCGTTTCATGGTATAAATCAACTGAATGCAAAATTCCTCTGTGACTGAAACACTTATCTTTACCTTATTTCCTGATACTAGTATTCCCAGTATATTCTCTGAAATAATTTCATTATCAAATTATTAATAAATATTATCAAATATCAAATTGATATTTGATAATATCAATTTGATATTATCAAATTGATAATATCAAATTCCACAAGAAAATTATTACAGAGTTAATAATTTTCTTGTGGACAGTTTGAAAATAAACTGTAATCAGAAATATCTGTAGTTGGAATTGTTGGCTGCATGCTTAAGTACCCACTCTCCAGCCACATAGTGAATTAATACTCATTAGAATTAATTAACTATGTAGTTGGTCTATTAATTTTTTATTTGATTATATTTGATAAAAAATTGATATTTGATCATATTTATCTATTAATTAACTGTAATTTTTTAGACAAATAGACTCAAATATCAATTTTTAAAATAGTTTCATTTCATAAAACACTAGTATTGTGACAAGGTGAAGACTAGTATTTCAGCTATGAAGAAAAATTTACTGTAGCATGATTTACATCATGAAAGGATTTATTTAATTTTGCAGTTATTTTCTTTAGTATAATTACTCAGAGGTGCACATATAGTCTTATACTAGCCCTGTAAAACAATAATAACCTTCAAAATTTCTGTACTATGCAGGAAAAGTGGATTCAGTTGTCTGATTGTAAAATTATTAATGTCCCATTTACGGAATGTAGTATCTAAGTTGAAAAAAGGGGAAAAGTAATTTTAAGAAATAAACAGAAATTAGAGAACTGACACACATAAGTAAAATACAAAATATTAATTTTGCTTTATACAGAATAAAAATATTATTTAAAAAAAATGCTAAATAAAATCTATTTAAATAAATAATAAATTAACTTCTTGCAAAGAATTTTTCCCCATGATGAAATGTCAGTGGGGAATTGGGAAATTTTCCTGCAAAGAATTACATAGACATGCACAGCAGTATTGTCTGTTAATTGCATGTATTTTCTGACAGATGATTTTTTTTTTCTAGGATATATATATATCGTTTCTAAGAAAAATGGTAGTACCTCCCTATCTGATTGGCTAACTCACGTTCCACTGAAAAGCCTATATAAAGATATTTTTTTTTTTTTTTCATTATAATGAGAATCAGCTTTTTGGCAGTGAACAGTCAAGTGGTTTACATACTTGCTCTCCAAGCAACAGGCTGCAGGTTCATATCTCATCATGGGCATGGATGTTTGTGATTATCTTTAGGTGGGAAATAAAATTTCATTGCCTAAGTGTGAGTCCACTTTGTGAGTCACTGTGAGTGCATTCTAAGCTTCCAGAAAACTAGGATTTCTCTTTCACTCAAGATGTTACTTCACTTTTGAACAGCTGATAACCTTATACAACTCACAAATCCACACAACTATCGAATATTGCTCTCACATTTCGAGCGGGACTGCTAAAAGCTCCCTCAAAATGCTTGACTCAATAAAGAGGAGAACAATTAGATTGATAAATGATTAATCTTTTACCAACTCTCCCCCCCCACACACACACACTATAGAGACAAGACATTTGGTCTCTGCAACTTATGTATTCTATACACAAGTTGCAGAGACCAAATGAACATTCTATAAATGTTCATATGAAATAGCATCAATATTTAGTCTTGAGGAGGATAAAACTGAATTTCATATTGAAAAGAATAACATGTTAGAAAGTTTTAAATCAAATAAAAGTTGAGCAGCTCTCAGATGTGAACTGTAGAGTAAAATACACAAAGATTATTGAAGAAAAAATGAAAGAGTTTGAGAAAAGGAACCAAACCTTGGAGATTCAGTGGCAAGCCTTGAAGAAAACCCTGATTGATTCAGCCAGAGAGGCATGTGGTGAAGTTGTCTGCAAGGATAGAAAAATTAGAACTCCATGGTGGACACAGGAAGTAAAAGAGGCAGTGAAAGAAAAGAAGAAAGCACATCAAAAGTTCCTGGCAAATAAGTCAGCTTGTGCTCTTAGAGAATACAGAGACAAATGTAAGAAAGCTAAACAATGTGTAAAAGTAGCTAAACAAAAGTCATAGGAGGACTTTTGCAGGAACATAGAAAATAAATATCAAGAAGATAGCAAAATATTTTGGAGGTTGTTGAAGAAGCTTAGGAATGGAAGAAAGACTGCTGTAAAAGGAGTTAGAGATGATAAAGGTGACATGAAAATGGGAGAAAAATATATCCTTGAAATATGGAGTAATTACTTTGAAAAACTGCTAAATGAAACAAGCAATTGGATACTTAGATAACTGACGCAATTCTTTCTCTCATGGATCAACGCAGATTATATAAAAATCGCAGTCCAACAAAATATAAAGGAGTTAGTTCAAAAAATTATTAAAGGCAAGATCAAAGAAGCAAAAGAAATTTGGATGAATGAAAAATGTAGAGAAATTGAAATTCTACAAGAAAAGCATGACAGTTTTAATCTACACAAAAAGCTGAAAGAAACCTCAGGTATATTTAAGAAAAAACAACTATGTGTCCTTCGAAACAAAAAGGAAGAAATAATATCAGAAAAAGATGACAAAATTCAAGAATGGGTGAAATATGTAGAAGAACTCTTTTCTGATAACAGACAGAACCCAGAAAATACTTATGAACAGATGGATGGTCCATGCATTCTAAGATCAGAGGTAGAATGTGCGCTGAACTCAGCTAAAAATGGTAACGCCTTAGGCCCTGATAGAATACCAGCAGAAGTAGTAAAGTTATTAGAAGGTGACAACATTACTATATTAGTAAAGCTATTTAATAAGGTCTACGATACAGGCATATTCCCAAAAGACTGGTTACAGTAGACCTTCATCATGCTACCTAAAAAAACAAATGTGAAAACTTGTAATGACTATAGAATGATCAGCCTAATGAGTCATGTTCTCAAAATGTTCCTGAAAATAATTCAAAAAAGAATATGTAGAAAATGTGAAGACACCATCAGTGATACCCAGTTTGGCTTTAGAAACGGTTTGGGAACAAGAGAGGCTCTTTTCTGCTCTCATATCTTATTCCAAAAATATATTGATCAAAACAAGGAAGTATTCATTTGCTTCATTGACTTTGAGAAACCATTTGATAAAGTCCAACATACTAAAATGATTGCACTATTAAAGAGAATTGGATTAGATGGTAAAGACATCAGGATCATTCAAAACTTATATTGGAACCAAAAGGCATCTGTTCAAGTTGATGACATTATTACAGATCCCATTAACATCAAACGAGGAGTAAGGCAAGGATGTGTGCTGTCACCTCTTCTTTTTAACATTTACTCAGAAGCCATATTTCAAAAAATCTTAAAAGGAAGAGAGGAAGGGATTAATGCAAATGGTGAAATCATCAGTAACATTCGATATGCTGATGACACAGCTCTCCTGGCTGACAGTATTCAGGATCTTCAAAATCTTCTGGAACTAGTGAATGAAGAGAGTGAAAAAATGGGATTAAAAATAAATATCACCAAAACTAAATTCATGGTCATAAGCAAGAAACCAATTCTTAATTCATCACTTTCTTTAAATGGGAAATGAATAGAAAGAGTGACAAAGTTTAAGTATCTCAGATGCTGGTTAAATGAAGAATGCAATCCAGAAATGGAAATAAAAGTTAGAATTGAAATGGCAAGAAAAAATATTTTCCTGATGAAATCAGCACTGTGTAACTGCAACTTAAACTTAGAGCTTAGAGTATGCATGGTTAAATGCTATGTATGGTCTATACTGCTGTACGGTGCAGAAACTTGGACCTTGAAGACAACATCAATAAAAAAAACTTGAGGCCTTTGAGATGTGGTTATACGGATGAATGTTAAAATCCCATTGACAGCAAAAACGTCCAATCAGGAAGTACTGGAACAAATGGGGAAATCACATGAACTTTTAGATACCATAAAAAGAAGGAAAACTGCATGTCTTGGTCACCTACTTCATAATGAAAAATATAAAATACTTCAATTGCTTATAAAGGGGAAGATAAATGGAAGAAGAGGACAAGAAAGACGAAGAAAATCTTGGCTGACAGACATCAGACAGTGGACTGGCATGAGCTCTGAGGGACTGTTTAGAGTGGCCGAGGATCGGTCAAAATTTGCGAAGGCGGTCGCTGACCTCTGATAGGAGATGACACTCGAAGAAGGACTTTTGACATTTTGTCGGTAACATTTCTGCTGTAAGATAAGGAAGCCGCATCTTTTTAGCCATTGGATTGTTGTCTTGAAGTATACAGTGGTTTATTCAAGATGTTGTAACCATTTTTTGAAGAATATGTTTAATATAAGATATTTCTTTGTTTCTTT